>NW_019233817.1:93054-97301 GCF_002742605.1 Olea europaea var. sylvestris
AAAACATAAGCTGTTGAAAAACACTTTTCCTCTTTCGATTCACGGAATTTGATCTAGGATGTGATGGGAGTTTGTGTGTCTTGGTAGGAAAGAGATCCCCCTTTTTTAATAGGTGATAAATAAGCCTACTCCCTAAGGGGGCCCTCTCTGATAAGGAAGGATAAGATCTAACGGCTGAATAATTTTTATTCCATTGAATGTGATCTGGAACACAATGGGAATTTGCCTATCTCGGCAGGAAAGAGATCCCCTTTTTCAATAAATAATAGATAAGCCCCGCTCCCTGTTTTAGGGAGGAAGCTTCTAATAAGGAAGGATAAGAGTTACGGCCGAATAATTGTTATTCCATTTAGAGTTAGATCAATCTGAACCTCATCAAATCCATAGGGTTGTGTTTGTTCTTTCTTTTGACATTTGCTTTCTTTCTTGAATCATTAGTGAATGGTTCTTCAATTCCATTTCAATTTCTGCGCATTTTCACTACACAATCCCATTCTCATTAGATGAGTGATGACTAAGCTTAAACGTGAAGCATAGAAAGATATACAACATGGCCAGTGTTAGACTTGAACATTATGGCACTCGACCCCTGTCCAGCCTAACCAGACAGAGATTGATATGTATGAATTAAAAACCTAAAGTACGAAACAAGACAGATTGATATAATTATATGAAAAGCTTTTGATTAAACAAACTTCGCAAATTCAAACTACAAACTTAAACCTTTTAACTTATTTTGTCCCATGTCCAAATATCTTCATTCAGCTGATTAACCAAATGGCCACTAATTTATCAAGATCCTTCATAAAATTAAAGCTCTTAACAAGCACACGATAATAGAATAAAAAATCCAAAAAAAAAAAAATGAAGGAAAAGAAAAAATGTGAAAAATTGGGAATTGCTAAATTTGAAGCAGAAAACAAAACAAGATCCTAAATATAGAAAATGCACATTATGGGAAACATAAAATTGTCCCAAAAAAAAAAAAAAAAAAAACCCCAGAACCTTCTACTCAAAATCACTCTAAAACATTCAACACACAATAAAAATCAAAACCCTAAAAATTCACCAATGAAATCTCGTACCAAAACCCAGATCAAATTTTTTCGAGAAAAATTCCGATTACACAAAAAAATTAATCCCACATCGTGAAGCGATTAGCTTCATAAAAACCCAGCTTATTCAAATCTATACAACGTCACGTACCCATGAGATAGTCTATCAGTGGACTAAATCTAAAAGAGAGTAAAACCAAAGGCGGCGGTCGGTGGCCGCCCTTATAGTGGTGGTTCTGAGTTTAAATTAAAAATAAATTAAACAGAGGATGCAGTGATATAGATATGAGTGTACAGATAGATAGAGATATATCTGTATAGAGAGAGAAGCACAGAGAGGATGAGAGAGAAAGCGTGCATGCAAATGAAAAACAGGTGCATAAAATGAAATGCATGCACGACAATTGAAGACTCTACCTCTTACATCCCAAATCTCGTATTCTTTGTGTTTTTTGATTTGGGGGTTTAAGCCTTTCGTTCGGACAGTGATATGATGCCGCGGCTGTTTCGTAGATTCCTATGACAGAAATTACTCAAGATGTCGGAGCCTAAATTTTAACCTGTCGTAACTAATTTACCATTTAAGTTCATATTTGTACGATTTTAGATTTTAGATCCTTTTGGTATGATTAAAATATAGATTTTAATTTAAATCAAAATTAATGATTAATTTTAATTATATGCGGGTGTTTGAGCAATATTGTTTTGGTAATAATGCATTCTTGAATAGTGTATTGATGATAAATGTATGGTTAAAAAATAATGAAAATTTTTTAATTTGCGTGTAATATTATTTTATTGAAGAATGTGTGGTTGAAATGATATCAAATTACTGTTTAAGAATGCATTTTTTTGAAATAATGTGGCTCAAACAGGCCATATATTTCATAAAATTCACAATTTTTTAACTACACATTGAATCAATTTTATCAAAATCTATTAAAATTTCTGATTTTAATTCCCATTAAACATAGGCTTAATGTTTTAGTGTTGCCATCTTTTTTATTTTCCCACCATTAAAAATTGACACCTAACTACGGGACCAATTGATCGAGACCAGATTTGTATATTTTACGGGATAATAACGTATAATTGTTATAGTATTTATTGGATATATATTATCTAGTATTGTACGAATGGGACTTAGTTGTCTAATACGAAAATTGGTACAAAGAAAAGAGGAAATTAATTAAAGGGTTATCTGAATATGCCCCAAAAATCCCTAAGGTATTTTTATTTTTGTTCCTCAATTGCCCGTACCTACAATAGTCAATCTATGTAACAATTTATTATTTGAAAAATTAGTTTTTTATTTGAGGCAACAGAATTATAGGAAATTAATGTCTCAAATAACAAACAATCACATAAGATAATTATTATATTCGACAACTATGAATAGCAGCATTATTCAAATTTAATAATTTACTTATTACTAAAAAAAATTCAAGAATAGAAGTAATTATTAGAACAATTTTTTTTTTATTGTTACTTAATTTGACTAAGTAAAATAACCTTAGTAAGAATGGTTTTTCAATTATTTTTTACTCATTGAATAGTTTTCTGAAATTAATAAAATACTTTTTAAATAATTTATTAGTATTTTACTCAAAAATACAATCAAATCAAGTAGATGGATGTGTATATTAAAATTATTGACAATGTTTTGGTCATTATTATTTGCTGTGACTTTGTTTTTACAGTAAATAGCAAAAAATAAAGAAATATTTAAATTCACCTAAAACATAATTGGACTCTGCCGTCCACACAAGTCGATGGAAGCGTAACCTTGACAAGGATTATAACATGCATGCGACATTGTGTAACAAGTAATACAGACAAGGATTATAACATGCATGCGACATTGTGTCACAAGTAATACAGATAACTTTTTATGAGTTAAATATAAAAAATAAAAAAAATAAAAAATAAAAAGAGAAAGGAGCACGACTCACGAGAAAAATCATACCTCAAATTACGAACAACTTGGGATTAAGTTCAATCACTTGGCTCGTTTGATGTGCGATTTTTTTATTTTTTTATTTTTTTTGCTAAATACATTGTCATTGAAATTCTTAAATCACTATTAATCCATATCTTTAATGTTGATCCTACAACTTCCAAAGCTATCTTGTTGGTCCTCGAACCTCCAAAATCATTTGAAATAGGTCATGTGCAAGTTCCAAGAGTATACAATTTAGTCCACAAACTTTTCAAATATTGAATTTCACTCCTGAAACTTGTGATTTTATTTCGATAGCTATCTTTCCTGTACCATTCGTTTAGTCTTTAATTACTCTGAGCAAACGCCAAATTAGCTCAAAATTGCCACTTTTAGCGCCGATTGCATCCAAGTCCAGAATTTACATGCAATTAATTAAATTACACAAATTTAGGTAGAAATTCACTGAATTGATCATAATTTATCATGTTTTAATCAAAGACCACTGCACAATGGGCCAAAATAAAAAAAAAGGATCAATCACTCTTTCCCTCGAATGTAAAAATATTGGATTCAAAATACTAAAATCAAGAAGAAAACTCGAGAGAAATTTAGATAATAAAATTCACAATTGGCTTTAAGAAATACAATGTCCATTTTCAGGTCAACAATTGTCTTTGCTAATGATCTAGATGTAGCAATGAACGAAAAGTAATGGTAGAAATTAGTTCTTGTTTCCTTTTCCACCTTGCTGCATGATCTCCAATATTCCATTGTATAAGATCTTTGCAGTCTTTTTGGTTTACTTTTTCTAGTCATTTTGTTGAAACGAAGAATTGATCGAGAGTGAATCACTATTTAAATTTTAAAAACCACTTATTACTCAGTGATCTACTGCAAAAATATGATACTTTCAATAACATGGCCACTGAATAAAAAGTAGAATTATTAGTTCTGTTAATGATCTACAAGATAAGTTAGCAACTTGATTTGCAGCAGTGAGTTTGTCGAACCAGAAATATCAAAGCAAAACTGTATTGCGAGTCTATGAACAAAATTATTTAAGTGTAAAAAAAAAAAAAATAAAAATAAAAATCAGTTTCGTAATCAGGGAATACTACTGCTAACGTGTCAGTGATTTAAAATGAATGTAAAAATAAATTTCAGAAGGTGGACGTGCCGGAGTGGTTATCGGGCATGACTAGAAATCATGTGGGCTCTGCCCGCGCAGGTTCGAATCCTGCCGTTCACGT
>NW_019233817.1:97828-179830 GCF_002742605.1 Olea europaea var. sylvestris
CGTTCAAGCTCTATTTTCGATGGCTTCTGAGTGCTTTACTTTGGAAAATCTCAAACATGAAGGTCCGGAGGAAGGGGCAAGAGAAGGATGTTTTCGACTAGTCGTCAAGCCGACGAAAGAAAGTAGGTTTCTTTTGGGAGTTTGTTGGATTTTTCTTGAGTTTATTGATGATAGAGGATTTTTTTGAAGTGCAAGAAGTGCTGTTGATTGAGCGTAGTGAAACGCAAGTATGGTGCTCGGCAATGGCCTGAATTAGCGGTGGCTGACTTGATTCCGACATTTTTTTCCACACAACTAGCAATTAGATTTCGAAGAAAACTTGACGATGACTACAAAATGAGCATAAATTGTAGTGAAGTGGGTAGTGAAGTGGGATATAATATTTTTATTGTGCCTCACTTATCATCCTATTTGGTCGATAATGCTGCTTAATAATTGGAAAGTTGTTGGAAGAATTTTGTGAATAGTGACGCCGAAATAAGTATAATGATGGTGACAAAGCTGAGGCAAGAGTTGGACTCTTTGTCCTTAAGTCGAATTTGCCCCGCAACGGTGCCTACGGATTTCGGCAATCGACTCCCAAGATACAACGGCTACACTTGTGTTTGTAGCACTCCAAAACACAAGTACAACGAACCAAATGTAGGCTTATGTACTCCACAGATGAAATGAAAGAAAATCAAAATAAATGAAATGATTTTGATTTTGGATAGAAGAGAGGATGAGAGACGTTTTTGCATATCAAACTGTGAGGAATAGGACACCCAAAGGGTCCTATTTATAGACCATGAAGGGGTGTGGACGAAATGGTTGAGGCCAAACCATGCACCCTTTCCAAACAATGCACCTTTATGAAAAGGTGTCTATTCACTAATGGTTGAGGTCTTTTTCGTAATTTCTCATTCATCCGATATTGGTTTTCGAAATGCCAAATATACCCTTCAATACATGCAGAGAAATCAAAATTTTCTTTCAGGGGCGTTGCCCCCGACCCCCCACGAGGGGCGCTGCCCCCTCGATCCTCGCGACCTGACCGGGCAGGTCGATCCCCGTTTGTGCGCCCCGAAGCGGCGAAGTGGCAAACAATTTTGCTTAAATAGACTGAGTCGAGCTTTTGAGTATTTGACCGAATTCGATACGAACTTTAATCGATTTTCAATTCTCAATTTATTTAACCAATATCTAACAAAAGTTTGATATCATTCTCTGCCATTTGAACTTAACAGTGCCCTGTCATCTAATATTTGCTTGGGCTAGTTTATTTCCTAGAGCACCTAACATAGTAGGTGTTTGATGTGTGATGTAAGTGGCCAATACAGACACATTGAGTATTTGTGTGATGTAATCTATCTATGAGTACATTTTTGTCATCTTAAATTCATGGGTTATAAACATGTTATTGTAGCTTATAAAATCTCAACATAAATGTGACTTATTGAATTTGTTATCTGTATTGTATGTGATCATATTAAGTTTATCAATGGACTATTTGTGATCAGGTATATGTATGCTCGTATTCTCTATGATCAATATTGTGTAAGTTATTATCGTTTGCAACCAAATATGTATTAATTGTGCTTGTCTGTAACCAATTGTGACCATATGTGTCTTAATGTGTCTGTATATGATCAAGTCTGTTACAACATTGAATGTTTGTGATTAGATATGTGTAAACTATTATTTTTGTGACTAGATTTGCATAAGTTGTTATTGTTTGTGACAAAGTCTGTCTTCACTGTGATTCTGTGTCCACATTTATCCAAATTTTAATTGTCTGTGGCCATGCCTTTCTTAAATGTGATTGTTTGTGACCTGACTTTCTTAACTATGATTTTATATGACTAGCGCCGTATTGACTATGACTGCATTTAACTATATTTGTGTTAACATTGTTTTGTGATCTAATATGTGAACAATGACTTTTTGTTACCAATTTTATGTTAATTGTGACTACATATATGATCTTTTATGTGTTAATTATGACTCTTTGTGATTAACTTTGTATTATTTGTGACTATATGTGAACATGTATGTTTTCATTGTGAATGTTTGTGACATGTAATGTGTTAATTGTGACATTTTGTTATTATTGTTTCATTGCAATTTATATTAAGACTTATTTTATGTGTTATAACTTATTGTTCAATCGTAAAATTTTTAAATTATCAAATTAATTAGTCACAAGTTATTTTTCGATCGTAAATTAATTGGCCACGACTTTTTTTTTTTTTTTTACAAATCACAAATTTTATAGGTCACAACTTATTTCATGATCACACTTATCAAATTAATTAATCACAATTTTTTCTCAATCACATTTTTTCAAATTAATTGATCACTACGTATTTCTCGATCACAAATTATCGGAATAATTGGTTACGATTTATTTATCAAGCATGTAAATACAAATTATAAGTCACAATTAATCACACATTTTTAGATCACGTGTTATTTATTGATAAAAAAATTATTCATTTTATTGGTTATAATTATCCAACAGTTGGTTACAATCGCTTTCCATTCCACCCCACCACCTTTCGCATCACCAAACTGCTCTTCATCCAACTCATTTTTTCCCAAACCACCATCACAGCGCGACCACCCGCATCCCAACTATTGCTCCAAACCATCACCACTGCCTTCAACGAAGCTTGTCGGCACTATTCGCCACCACGACTCCTCGTCTTCCTCATCTATGAAAGGTCTAATTATTATTTTTTTAATTCAAAATCATACAGAAAAAAAAACGATAGCCAAAAAGTAATCCAATCTACCAATTTTATTTCGACCTAAACAATCTAACCAAACAATAATACTATTTCATTCGCTAGTCATTTCAGCATATTAATCCCTGCATCTTTGCTTATTTCTCTGTCACTTATATTTCTAGGTTTGATGCCCACATAACTTTAAGTATTACTTGTTGACCCCAAAAAGTATTGCCAACAGATGTCGGTCCCATCGTGCACACGTAGGCGAATGTCCAACACGCTAAGACACGTAAACAGTCTAAAACGAGCGGTTCAAAAGGCGTGGGAGTAACCCAACAACGCGGGACGGTGACGTTCGGAATCCGGTGGGTTGTTCGTGATTCGTTTGTACAATAATTACCAACCGGTGTTCATAAATGTGTATGTAAATTTGTATAAACTCGACTTGTGTATTGCAAGTAAGTAAGAAAGAGAGTTGAGTAAAGTATAGTTCTTTGTATTGATTCTTGCATTAGCTTTTTGATGTTACACAAGGGAAGTATTTATAGTGATATATGTGAAATGGGAGCCCTTGGATGAGGTGGCACATGGCATCATCTCTTTAATTCAAACATCCCATCCTAGGCATGGGGCTTGACTTGCTAGCTTGCTACGCATTTATTGCTTTGTGCAGGGTTTCCATACTAGTGACAAGACTTGACATTTGTGCTTACGACAAATGTTCCATCAATCATTCGAATAAGATTTTTATGCAGACGATCTCTTGGGAGAAGTGAACATGAAGGACACTCCTTTGTGGTTCGGAGGCTCCTGCGTCTACTTCGGGGCTTCGGCCATTTCACACGATACTTTCACTTGAGAGCTTTAGCTATCTTCAACTAGCTTCAGCATCATGGCTTCGATTCATGGGCTTCGGCATGTGGACCTCAGGTACGTTTATAAGCCTCGGTAAAAAAGCAGCCTCGGCTAGTGGACTTCGGCTTGAAGGGCTTCGGAATTGCCCACCTCGGCAATCTATGCCACCTCGGCTGGAATGCCACGTGGTTCGCCCTGAGTGGGCCATAATGGCACAGGTGAATTGGCCAAGTATGACCACTCACAACAATAGGCCCCCAAGTCCAAGTATGGTCATTCATGTAATGCGTGGACTTTAATGAAGTAAAAATTGAAAGAATTTTTGAACCCCAAATAATGGTCCTTGAAGTCCAAGTGTAGATATTTATATCAGAGTTGAAATTAGAAATGTGTTGCCGTGGTTGGAAAACCGAACCTGCGAGGCTTGATGGATGAATGTTGAAGAAGAAGCCGAGGTGGTTGGAGACCGAACCTGCGAAGCTTGATGGCTGAATGTTGAAGACGAAGCCGAGGTGGTTGGAAATCAAACCTGTGAAGCTTGATGGCTGAATGTTGAAGACGAAGTCGAGGTTCAATGGTAATGATTGTGCCTTGATAGTTGTGCCAATGATTTGATGTTTTGTGCTTATTTTCGAGGAAAAGTGGCTGAACCGTTAAGACTTCCAAGGCGCCTGCTGTCGTCAAATTAAAAATACAATTATGATGGCAACTGGAGCTTCTAGAAGCAGACGCGTTGGATGGGGCGCGTGGGAGGCACGCTTGAATCTGAGGCGTAGGTTTGAAAAATCGTTTGAATTTAACGCCTCGAATTTGATCTACAACGAAGGGCTCAGATTGACTGAGGTTCAATCTGACGGCCAGGGTTTGTCCTGGACCTCTATAAAAGGTGAGAAAATTCCATTTTTTAGGACTTTTGAAACTTTGCAATTAGATTCTCTCTCAAATTTCTGAACTTTTCGGCGTCAAGGCAGCTCGTTTTTTGATTTTCTGGCCTATCTCCGTTCGTAGTGTTCTTCCCTTAGGTATCATTCGCAGGAAAACCTTATTTTTGTTGTTAATTCTGTGAGATGGAGTCCACCTCGGGTAGGGAGTTGGCGACGGTGGCGTCATTAGATTATGGGGTCAGTCAGAGGGAGGATGCCGAGGCTGATAGTTATGCCATGACCAAAGACCCAATAGACTATTTTGAGGAGTGGGGGCGTCTAGGGTGCCCTCAATTATGACGTTGAAGAGGTTAGGGGAGATCAGGGAGAGATATAGTGTCCCCCACTCCATAAAGATGCTAGTTCCCGAACCAAATAAGCGAGCCTGTTATCCAAGGTCCTGATGCGTGGCTGTCAGTGAATACCTGTTTAAGGCAGGTATGTGTCTTCCTCTGCACCCTTTCTTTAGGGCGGTGCTGAGAAATTTTATGTTGTCGCAGACCCAGGTTCTGCCAAATGGGTGGAGCCAGTTGGTCGGCTCATACTTCCTGTGGAAGGAGGTGTCACTTAGGGAGGACATGCCTCTCCATGTATTCATGACTCTTTTCCAACCCCGGATCATAGGGAAGAAGTCTAGGGGGTGCTATTATATTACACCTTAGGGGGCTCACGCACCCTTTGTGGTGGGACTGCCTTCCTCCATTAAGGGGTGGAAGGAGTCCTGGTTCTGGGTGCGGGGAAAATGACAGGCAGTGGAGGGGGACAAGGCCCTTTCTTGCACAGTGCCGACCCAGTACTACGAAGCTCGTGAGTCTCCCAGCTCCTGCTTGTACTTCTAAATTGAACACTTAGAAAATTTCTAACTGTTGGGGCTTCCATTGCAGATTGTAGTACGAGGTTCAAGCTCAGCAAGGAGGAGTTCGAAGTGATAGAGGACATCTACAAGAGGCCTCTGAAGCTCTGGCATTTTGACCATCTGATTGACAGGAGTCGCTATTTCCTGGATTTTGGATTGATGGCATCCAGAGGTACGAGGCTCCCACAGTTGTAAATTTCCTTGTCCTTTTGATTAGATACTGATGTGCTGACTTGACGTTCTTTTGCAGATAAATTCAAGAGGAAGGAGTACCCAGCTCCAGATATGGCCACGATTCTAAAGGCCACCACCACTGCCAAGGCTAGGGCCTTGAAGCCGGTGTCTAGTGGGGCCAAGGAGGTCCGAGGCAAGGTGGAATGCCTTTCCAAGGACAGCACTCCAAAGGCTCCTGAAGAAGGAGCTTCCCAAAGGCAGGAGAGGTCAAAAGAGCCTCGGGGCAAAGAGAAGGTCCCAGAGGAGGTGAAGAGGAGGAAGCTGGTGCACGTTACCAGCTCGTCCGGGAAATTTGGGACATCAATGTCTCATGAGGCCAAATCCACAGGCGAGCTGAAGCTGTTCGCATCTGCCTCCAAAGCCATCAAGATAGAAATGGTCAGGGAGGCTGAAGCTGAGGAGGCTAGGGAGGAGGCAGCGAGGAGAGCTGCTGAGGCTGCCAAGGAGGAGGCAGCTAAACAAAAGCCTGCTCGGGAAAAGGGGAAGTCTCCAAGCTTCTAACTGGAAGGGAGGAGACCTTGGCCCCAGCCTTGGTGGAAGCTCTTTCAAAGGAGATTCGAAGCGCCACTGAGAACTTTTACCGGTTCTGGACTGACAGGTGGTAGCTGCATGGCTCCTCCTGCGATGCAACCGACCTGACGAGAGCGTTGGTGAGCCAAAGCATCAGAACTTTTGGCCTCGCTCTTGAATGCCGGAAGGCCCTAAGTGATTTTCAATTAAGGACCAGATCTTCAGAGGAGAAGACGGCCTCCCTTGTAGAGGAGGTTAAGGCGGCTAGGGCCGAGGCGGAGGAAGCCAGGGCCCAAAAACTTGAAGAAATGGCCAAGCTTGAGTTTGCCTTGGCCCAGATTGAGGCTTTGAAGAAGGAAGTTCATGAGTCACAGTGTGAGGTGGCCTCCCTAACAAAGAAGGTGGAGGTCTCCAATGGGCACCAGAAAGTGACTGCTGAGGCCCTGGAGAAGGCTAATCTCTCTTTGGTGGGTGCCCAGGAAGCTTATCATTTCTTGGAAACCCAAATCAAGTGGTATGTGGATGATGCATCCCACGCCAGAGAGGAGGCTTAACAGGCGAGGAAAGAGGCGGTGCAGGAGTACGTTGCCAACTTCCATAACACAGAGGAGTATAAAAGCTTCAGTGCTTACTGGAGAAACTTTGCCTATGTTGAGGTGATGGAGCAGGCAGAGGAAATGTATCCCAATTTGGATCTGATTCAACTCAGGTTTGAATTCGTGGATGAGGTACATCAGACCCCTGCTGAGGAGGTGCAGGGTAATGAAGCAGCTGAGGTAGGGGAGACAAATGCCGATGCTCAAGCTGCCGAAGCCCCAAGTACTGAAGCACCTCCCCCATCTACCCAAGCTTAGATTAGTTTTCTTTTTAGTTTTTTTTTGAATGTAATGGCCTGAGGCCCACTTATGTAATCCTTATTGAAGATCAATAAAATGCCTGTTTCATTCATTGTTGTTTCTTTATCAAGTGTACGCGCCTCGTTTAAGCAAATGAACTTTAAACAACTGTTTGAATCTCGGACTTAAGCAAAATAACTTTACTTAAGCAAACACAAACTGTTTGAGCCTCGGACTTAAGCAAATGAACCTCGGACATAAGCGAATGAACTTTACTTAAGCAAATGAACTGTTTGAGCCTCGGACTTAAGCAAATGAACCTCGGACATAAGCGAATGAACTTTACTTAAGCAAATGAACTTTAAACAACTGTTTGAGCCTCGGACTTAAGTAAATGAACCTCGGACATAAGCAAAATAACTTTTTGAGCCTCGGACTTATTACACGTGAGGTGGCTTCTTCCCTTGGCATTTAGTCCAGCCAAAGGAAGGCACGTGCTATAGCCTCGGAGTTCAATCAAGGTGGTCCAGAGGTGGGCGCGAGCCTCTCATCCGAGGTGACGACGCATCCCAGCTACGGTGGGTGGTGCAACCATGTTGAGACTTCTCGCCTTGGCGTTTTGTTTATTTTGGCCAAAGGGAGGCATGTGCTAGAGTCTCGGAGTTCCAGCGAGGTGGCCCAGAGGTAGGGCACGAGCCTCTCCTCCGGGGTGACAACGCATCCCAGCCACGGTGGGTGGTGCAGCCATGTTGAGGCTTCTCCCCTTGGCGTTTTGTTTATTTTGGCCAAAGGGAGGTATGTGCTAGAGCCCCGGAGTTCCAGCGAGGTGGCCCAGAGGTGGGACGCGAGCCTCTCCTCCGAGGTGACGAGGTAGTTCAACACGTTAATTTAATCACTAAATTTTATTGAACCGTAGAAATGTTACAAGGGCTGGGAAAGGTCGTCCAGCAAGATAGTACATTTATTGGTAGTAGATTCTGAGGTGTTCAATGTTCCATGGTCGGGGTTGTGCCTTGCCGTTCATGTCTTCAATCCAGTAAGTCCCAGGTTGGACTTCTTCTCTGATTTTGTATGGACCTTCCCAGTTTGGGCCAAGGGAACCGGAACCAGGTTATTTTGAGGAAACGAAGACCCTCCTAAGTACAATGTCGTTGATTCGGAATAACCTCTTCTTGACTTTCGAGTTGAAATACCTTGTCATCTTTCTCTGATATGTGCCGAGCTTCACTTGGGAGTCATCTTTTCTTTCTTCAATGTAGTCGAGGTCGAGCCCCCGGAGCTCGTCGTTAGTTATCTCACTGAAGTGTAGACGTCTTGGGGATGGAAGTCCGACTTCCACGGGGCTCATAGCCTCAGTTACGAATGCCATGAGGAAGGGTGTTTCTCCTGTTGGGGTCCTTGTGGTGGTTTGGATCACGCAAAGGACTTGGGGCAGCTCATCAACCCAGGCCCCTTTTGATACATCCAGGTTCCTTTTCAAGACGTGCTTAATCGTCTTGTTCACGGCCTCGACTTGGCCGTTTGCTTGTGGGTGGTGAGGTGTGGAGAAGTGTTTCTTTATGCCGAGCTCTTCACATAATTCTTTAACCTTCTTGTTGTCAAACTGTCTGTCATTGTCTGAGATGATTGAGTGGGGAATCCCGAACCGGCAAATAATATTTTTCCATAAGAACTTGGAGGTGTTGGCTTCAGTGATTTTTGCCAGTGGTTTGGCTTCGACCCACTTCGTAAAGTAATCAATAGCCACAATTGCAAAACTTGCCCCTCCTCTACCCTTAGGTAGGGGACTTATGAGGTCCATACCCCATTTTGAGAAAGGCCAAGGGCTAGAGACGGTGGTCAGCTCCTGCGATGGTTGTCGCTGCACCGGAGAGAAGCGCTGGCATTTATCGCATTTTCGTACAAACTCGAGGGCGTCCCGCTTTAGTGTGGGCTAGTAGTACCCCTGCCTCAATATTTTCTGTGCCAGAGATAGCCCTCCGGAGTGGTTACCGCATACGCCCTCGTGGACTTCCCTCAATATGTAGGTAGCCTCTTCTCCTCCGACGTACTGTAGGAGTGGGGAGGAGAAGCTTCTCTTGTAGAGAATGTCATCAATGAAAAGGAAGTGGGCTGACCTCCTTCTTAGCTTGTAAGCCTCATTCTTGTCAGTTGGCAGTGCCTGGTCTTTGAGGTATGCTACGATTGGTTGCATCCAAGCGGGAGTCCCAGCGACCCACGTTACTGTTGGGGCCTCGATTGAAAGTAGGAGGAGATGCTCAATAGGTACTACTGTGAGTAGCTCTGAGTCCTTGCTGCTAGCTAGCTTTGATAGTGCATCAACATGTGCATTTTCGATGTGAGGGATCTGGATCAACTCAAACTTTTCGAAGGATGGGATGAGATTCATCACCATTTTTAGGTAGGAGGCCATCGTTTTATCTTTGACTGAGAAGTTACCATTGACTTAGCTAACAACCAGTTGGGAGTTACTACTGATGAGCAGCCTCTTTACTTGCATTTCGATGGCCAGTCTGAGGCCTGCAAGAAGTGCCTCATACTCTGCTGCGTTATTGGTAGCTTTGAATCTGAACCTCACCACCGAGGTGAGCTTGTGACCTTCAGGGCTAATGAGAACAACCCCAGCACCGGAGCCAACATCCCCAGCTGACCCATCAATGAAAAGATTCCACGTGGGGGGTTCGATAGGTTCCATGATTTCGTCCACCTCGGGTAGGTTGGCGAATTCAGCCACAAAGTTAGCTAAGGCTTGCCCTTTTATGGCTGCCCTAGTCTTGAATACAAGGTCAAATTCACTGAGTTCTACCGCCCATTTCAATAACCTTCCTGAGGTGTCAGGCTTTTGGAGTACCTGCCTCAGGGGAAAATTTGTCAGTACATGAACGGTGTGAGCTTGGAAGTCGGGTCTCAATTTCCTAGAGGCCGTGATCAAAGCCAAAGCGAGTTTCTCCATATCGGGGTAACGGGTTTTCGACGATAGGAGCGCTTTACTTGTGTAGTACACGGGGAGTTGGGTAGTTTTTACCGTATTAGAACCGAGCTGATGGCCTCATTGGAGACGGCCAAATATAGTTGTAGGATATCACGGGGCTTAGGTTTGGAAAGGAGGGGGGCTTGCCCCAAGTGCCTTTTCAAGCATTGGAAAGCCTCTTCACATTCCTCAGTCCACTGGAATTTCTTCCCAGCCTTCAGTACTTTGAAAAAGGGAAGGCATTTGTCCGTAGCTTTGGACACAAAGAGGCTAAGTGCCGCTACTCGTCCGGTAAGACTTTGCACCTCCTTCGATTTTTGGGGGGACCTCATCTTGCACAAAACTTCAATCTTCTCGGGACTGGCCTCAATTCCCTGTTGGTTGACCATGTACCCCAAGAACTTGCCGTAGGCTACCCCGAAGGCGCACTTGTGGGGGTTGAGCCTCATCCTATATCTTCTTAGGATCTGGAAAGTGCTGTTGAGGTGCTTTATGTGGTCTTCGGCCTCCAAACTTTTTACTAGCATGTCGTCCACGTAGGCCTCCATTGTTTTGCCAATGAGGTCCACAAACATTTTGTTTACGAGTCTTTAGTAGGTTGCTCCTGCGTTTTTCAACTCGAAGGGCATCATTCTATAACAATAGAGGCCTCGGTCGGTAATGAAAGAGGTGTGCTCTTCATCGGTCGGGTGCATGGGGATTTGGTTGTAGCCGGAGTACGCGTCCATGAAGCTCAACAACTCGTGCCCAGCAGTGGAATCCACTAGTTGGTCAATCCTTGGGAGTGGAAAACTATCTTTCGGACAAGCTCTATTGAGGTTGGTGAAGTCAATGCACACCCTCCACTTGCCGTTGTTTTTCCTTACCAAAATCGGGTTGGAGACCCATCTAGGGTAGGTTGCCTCTCGGATGAAGCCATTTTGGATGAGCTTCTGAACTTCTTCCTTTAGGGCCTCATACCTTTCAGGGTTGAGGGCTCTCCTTTTTTGTCTATGCGGGGCAACATTGGGATCAATTTTTAGGTGGTGGCAGCTGACCTTGGGGTCTATGCCTACCATGTCCTCATGCTTTCAGGCAAAAACATCAAGATTCTTGCTCAGGAAATCCTTAATCTTTTCCTTTAGAATGTTGGCTAGGCATTTGCCTACCTTCAGTACCTTTAATGGGTCTCGGGGGTCTACTGAGAAGCTGTCAAGTTCCTCTACTGGAGTTGCCTGAGGCTCATGTTCGATGATGCGGGGGTCAATTTCATCGATGACCTGCGCTCTGCATTAGGTGGTGCATCGATCATATCAACATCTTCTTGTTCGGTGGGAGCATCACCTAGGACGTTAGCCATCACCACGTCAGCTATGACTACATGGATGTCCCCGGGCTCTGCCTTCTTGATGGAGCTTAGATAGCATTCTCTCTAGCCTCTTTGGTCGCCTCTCACCATTGCCACCCCATTTTCAGTTGGAAATTTCATGCACAGGTGGTGGATGGAGGTGACTGCTCCCAGTTCCTTCAGGGCTGATCTGCCAACACCCCATGGTAGGCCGACCTACTGTCAACAATGAGGAACTCCATGAAGTTCGTCGTTGTTCGTGGGGATTCCCCCATCTCTACTTCTAGTGTTATCTTTCCTCTCGGAGTGATGCTATCTCCGGTAAATCCATACAATGGAGTGGTGATGGGTGTCAGCTGATGATCCAATATCATTTTATCAAAGGCGGATCCGAATAGAATGTTGACGGAGCTGTCGTTGTCAACCAACATTCGTTTGAGCCCATTCCTGGCTATGACAGCCCTCACCACAAGTGCATCGCAGTGGGGGTAATGAACTCCCTCTTCGTCTTCCTGGGAAAATACAATGGGTGGGACGTGGTTTCTTCGGAAGCTGCTACCCACGATGTAGCTTGTCAAAGGGGGGCGTTTAGCCTCCCGGACGTAGTTCTTTTTGGCGTTTCGTGTTTCGCCGCCAACATACGGGCCTCCAAATATGGTGTCCACCTCGTGGATAGGGGCTTCATCTCTAGCTTGCCGGTTTCTTTGGTGTCTACGCCCTTCCCTGGGCCTCTCTGCATCATGCTCCCTTCGCCGTGGGGATACATCCCTTTGACGGGGAGCGGCCTCCTCACGTCCACGCTGGTTGTCGTGCCTGGGCGGGGGCCTGTTCACTTGGGGCGAATCATGTCTGTCTCTAATAGGTTCCTGCCGGGAACGTTGTGCATAGTCTCTACAATCCGCTGTGTTATGTCCGTAGGACCTGTGGTGTACACAGTATCCTGGGGGTTCGGGTTTGACCTATTTCTAGGTCCAGAGCCTCGACCTCGGCCTCTCCCCCGACGGGGCATCTCCTGACCTCCCATTTGATGGGGGTCAGTTATTGGATTGACATCTTCATATGTCAAGGTGGGAACCGCATTCAAAGTGGTGGTGGCAAGTGCTTGACCAGAGTTCTCATTTCCAGCCTGGTTCATCTGGTAGCCCATCAGGTGGGAGGTTGGGCCTCTACCGTACTGTCTTTGAGGAGGCGGGAGACCTCTATTTGCCCTGTTCCTATACTCAATCAATTCTTCATTGATGATCTCCCTTCTCATCATTTCGAGTAGGGCGTCATAGGTGGTGGGGTCTTGATTCTGCACATCTCTCCAGAATAAGGTATTCATGTTCAGACCTCCCCTTAGCGCGGATAGTGCCTCTCGGTCGCTGACTTGTACGCAGTATGTCATCTCGTCGGTGAAGCGTGATAAGAAGCTCTTTAGGGACTCCCCATGTGCTTGCCTCATGTCCTGGAGACGTTGGATGGGGGCTTCTCCTTCTTTGCTTACTGCGAACCTCTTCAAGAACGTTGTCTTGAACTCGGGCCAGCTTCTAATGCTCCCAGGTGGCAATCTGCTGTACCAAATTTCAGCCGCTCCACTAAGTGTTAAATGGAAGGCTCTGCACTTCACGACTGGGGTCGCGCCCTTTAGGCTCATGTGGATTTTATAAGCATTCAGATGCTTTTTCGAGTCGCCTCTTCCGTTATACTTTGGTATTTTTGGCATAGCACAGTGGCTCGGGACCCGGGCATTCCTTAGTTCCCTTGAGAATGGTAGGTTCTCATTGTCGTCATTCAAGTCGCAGGACCTCTGCTGTTCGTCAGAGTCGTACTCATCAGTCTCGTGCCCCGGTTGTTGGTGAGAGGTCCCGGGGAGATCCCTAGCCTCTTCGTCTCTCCTCTGCCGCCTATTTCTAGGCGGAGCAACTAGGGGGGCATTTTCTTGCCTTCTTTCCGCCTGCTGGGGCAATGTAAGTGGAGGAGGCGGCCTTGTCCAAGGTTGCTGAGCCTGCTGTTGCCTTTGTCTCGGTTCGGCGGGGCTGATTCTGTCGAAAACACTTCCTGCCCTCCTATGTCTTGGGTCTTGCTCATACGGAGGTGGGAAATTATCATGGCTCATTTGGACCTCGGAGGGTCGGCTAGAAGCGTAGTTGGAGGAAACATCAACTTCCACTTCCTTTTCAAAGGGGCTTTCACCTCGCCCATAGTCTGGTGTAGCAGTTCTATGACTTTGGACTTCATCCTTTTGCTGGTAGTGCCCTTGGGGGGTATATGGAGGAATGGGGAAGCCTCCCTGGCCCTGCATTTGGGCCATAAGCTCCCTTATAGCCAAATTTTGGCTGGCGATATCCCTCATGTTAGCCGCCATGGCGGCCATTTCTCTCGATAATCGTGTCGTCGCACGCATCCCACCTCTTCTTTGGTGGTGGTGGAGTCTCTGCCGAGCTGCTGGAGCAGCAGGCTGGGGATGCACATTCGTGTTTTTTCTTACTCTCTTGGGGGGAGTATCTTCATTGTAGCTCATTTTCCTTTGTTCGATTTCAGATTTCTCCAAGTAACGGGGCTTCCTCCTGTTCTCTTCCGAGAACAAATCCTTTTTCAAGGGGGGTTGCCCAAATGTCCTTTCAGTAAACTTTTACCACAGGGTTACTCGTGGTTATGGTATGGTTTCCCACAGACGACGTCAATCTGTTGACCCCAAAAAGTATTGTCAACAGATGCCGGTCCCACCGTGCAGACGTGGGCGAATGTCCAACACGCTAAAACATGTAGACGGTCTAAAACAAGCGGTTCAAAGGGCGTGGGAGTAGCCCAACAACACGGGACGGTGACGTTCGGAATCCGACGGGTTGTTCGTGATCCGATTGTACAATAATTACCAACCGGTGTTCATAAATGTGCATGTAAATGTGTATAAACTCGATTTGTGTATTGCAAGTAAGTGAGAGAGAGAGTTGAGTAAAGTATAGTTCTTTGTATTGATTCTTGCATTAACATTTTGATATTACACAAGGAAAGTATTTATAGTGATATATGTGAAATGGGAGCCCTTGGATGAGGTGGCACGTGGCCTCATCTCTTTAATTCAAACATCCCATCCTAGGCATGGGGCTTGACTTGCTAGCTTACTGGGCATTTATTGCTTTGTGCAGGGCCTCCATACTAGTGACAAGACTTGACCTTTATATTTACGACAAACGTTCCATCAATCATTCGAATAAGATCTTTATGCAGACGATCTCTTGGGAGAAGTGAACATGGAGGACACTCCTTTGTGGTTCGGAGGCTCCTGCGTCTGCTTCGGGGCTTCCACCATTTCACACGATACTTCCGCTTGAGGGTTTCAACTAGTTTCAGCATCATGGCTTCGGTTCATGGGTTTCGGCATGTAGACCTTAGGTACGTTTACAGGCCTCGGTAAAAAAGCAGCCTCGGCTTGAAGGGCTTCGGCATTGTCCACCTCGGCAATCTATGCCACCTCCGTTGGAATGCCACGTGGTTCGCTCTGAGTGGGCCATAATGGCCCAGGTGAATTGGCGAAGTATGACCACACACAACATTACTCATGTTAATAAACCTTCTGAGCAAAAAAATATCAATTCCACTATCTAAATTAATTCAATTAATCGCTGCAGCTTAAACCCGTAAACGGATGTTTCAAAGTAAGCCATAGAGACCTATTTATCAAATAGGTATGTTGACGAATTATATTCCTTCAAAAAAAATAAAAAATAAAAAGAAAGAAAAGACGAGGGCAATCCATGGATAAAGGACATCGTTTTTAAAATCAGTAATTACTAAGCTACCTTATTTGATAACATAATTTTAACAAATTTATAATATTTTTTTACATAAAAAAAAATATAATTAACACCTGACTTATGAATAGAATTAGTTAAAACTTGATTAATGATAATGTAGGCTTAAATCGACGTTTTCATGTAATTTCGAACGCTGGGCTCCAAAAGATAGGCGATTTGGATCCCCCATTAGCCTGGTTCAGTTTGGCCCAACTTCCAGTGATTGGGGATTGAAAAATCGAGGAAATAGTGGCCAACAGCCAGTTGACCCGACCATTTTTCCAAAGAGGCCTTTGACCAGTTAAAAAAAAAAAGCAAAAATATTTAAAATATTGAAAATCAACAAAAATCAAGAGAAACCCAATATTATCCCTTGCAACGAAAAAGAAGCAAAAGGCAATCAAGGAGAGTGGAAAATTACTGTAGCACCGTCGACCCAGTCACCGACAAAAAAGGAAAAACAAGAGACCCAGTTGGTCATTTCTCTTTGAAGAAGGTAAGATTTTTATACAAAAAAAAAACCTTGTTTTTATTTTTATTTTTGGAAAAAAAGTATGATTTTATATATATGTGTTGAGAAATTCTTGTATAAATATAGAATTTGGGTTCTTATTATTTGGGAAGGAGTGGAGATCGTTGAAAATGGAGTTTTCCGGCGATCTCCACAGCAAAAAAGGAAGGGGCCATCTGGGCGACAGGGACCCAGTCAACTAGGCACTCCAGTTGACTGGGCCACCTGGGCCGGGCTGCTCGGTTGACCCAGTTGACTGGGCCGGCCGTTATTTTGGGTCGTGGCCTAAAATTTTTATTTTTATTTTTTTAATTTTCGTAATTATTGAAGTTAATTAAATAATTATTAATTGCTTATATTGTGTTCTCTAATATGTAATTATTTATTTGAATTGCTTAATTTGAATGTATATTATGTATTTAAAATTATTTATTTTAAATGTAAGATGTAAATTTTTTATTATTTATCGAAATATTTATTAGTTGCTAATTTAGATTAATTAATTATTTTATATTAAGTAATAGTAAAATAATTAAAAGAAATAATATAATATTAAATAAGTAATATATATAAAGAATTTAGATAAATATTTAAACATTTGTAAAATAATAAAAATAAGCAATTAAATTTGAAAATTAAAATAGCAAAAAATTAATTTTTTGCAAAGCAATTAAAATAAATTTGTAAATATGAAATAAGCATTATGCGTAAAGAATTAAAATAAGTATTTAAACATTCATTAAAAATAAAAAACTAAATTAAGTGTTAGAAAAATAAGTAAAATATTAAAATAAACGATCAAAATAAGTGTTAGTAAAATAATATTAAAAAAATGAAATATTAAATAAGATATATATAAAGAATTTAAATACATAATTAAAGATTTGTAAATAATTAAAATACGTTTTAAAAGTTCATTAAAAATAAAAAACTAAATTAATTGCTAGAAAAAAATTAAAATAAGCAATTAAAATATCAAAATAAGTGTTAGTAAAATAATTAAATATTAAATAATATATATATATATATAAACTACCATAAGTAAAAAAAAAAAACTCCTCTCCACACAATGCGGAGAGAATGCAAACCATGTGTGCAGAGTTGGCAAACTCTCTGTATAGTGAGAAGTAAAAAAATATATATATATGATGTAAATAAGGTATGATGCAAATTCGGTATACTGTAAATACGATATGATGCAAATATGGTATGCTGTAAATACGGTATGATGCAAATAAAATATGCTGTAAATACGGTATGATGCAAATACGATATGTTGTAAATACGGTATGCTGCATATACGGTATGATGTAAATACAGTATGCTGCATATACGGTACATTGTAAATACGGTATACATAAATACGGTATGTTGCATATACGATATATATAATGCATATACGGTATGAATGAATCCGATTTCGTCCACTATAATAAATTTCAATACCGTATATGTTGTCTACCGTATTTGTAACTTACCATTTACGCAGCCTACCGTATTTGCAGGTAACTTACCGTATATGCTACCTACTGTATGTGCAGCTTATCGTATATACCGATTTTTGCACTTACGAATACCGAGAGTGCAGAACACCATACATTCACTTACCAATATTTAATCATGCAACCTAATATTTGTTTAGTTTGTTATTTTATTAGTTAAAAATATGCATTAAATCTAATAAAAAAAATATAATTATAAGAATAAGTTTAATTTCAATATAATACAAAAAAATCTCAAAAAAATAATCATTGCTAACAACAAAAGAATCTAAAAAAATGAAAAAGGCCAAAACGGAAAAGTAAAATTTGTGAAAAGAAGAAAATGAAAGCATGATGGCAAAAAATTTGGCAGTATTGTTTAAATGAGAAATGTTTTATTGATACACAAAAGACTTTTGCAGTCACCGAGTTAAAAGTATGGATTTATTGTGTTGTGAATTTTTTTTAAAATAATCGTAGTAAATCTTCTTATTACGATAATAAAATTACAATAAATTTTTTTTTTACAAATAGTATAAAAAAATCATTTTTTTCTTCAACAAAAAATACATTTAAAAATTAGCAATTTCATAATCACATTTTTTTTAAATTCCCCGAAATAAAATTTTAAAAAAAGAAAACAATATTGAATTACAAAAATCAATATCTGCCAAATACGGTATCTAAAGACAATATGTGCAAATACGGTATGTTGTAAATACGGTGTGCTGCATATACAGTGTGCTGTAAATATGGTATGATGCAAATATAGTATGCTGTAAATACGGTCCGATACAAATACAATATGCTGTAAATACGATATACTGCATATATGGTAAGCTGCAAATACGGTATGCGTAAATACAGTATGTTGCATATATAATATGTAAAGTGCATATACGGTATGAATGATTCCAATTTCGTCCACTACAATAAATTTCAATATCATATACAATGTCTACTGTATTTGCAGCTTACCGTATATGTAGCCTACTGCATTTGTAGACAACTTATCGTATATGCTACCTACCGTATTGCAGCTTACGGTATATACTGATTTTTGCACTTACAAATACCGAGAATGCAGAACACCATACATTCACTTACCAAACCGAATGTCAGAAAAAAATTCAGATTTTTATTTTTTCAACATAAGCATAAAATAAATATTAAAATATATGAAGGACAAAATATAAAACGCATATGAATATGCAAGTCGATTTATAATTTTATGCTCAATTTTCAATTTTTCAATATTGAATTATACAAAATTTAAAAATATAATCTTCACATTCAATTCAATTATATCAACACTATCAAATAATACAGGCAAAATAGTTTGTATAATCTCGTATATTTCTTATTTAAGTATGAAATATACAAGCATATTTTTTTAGATAACACAATACTATTGCAATTGTAAAAATAATTTGCAATCATTTTCTTATATCATGGAAATATTTCTAGATATTATTTC
The DNA here is from genome assembly GCF_002742605.1 of Olea europaea var. sylvestris. NCBI lineage: Eukaryota > Viridiplantae > Streptophyta > Magnoliopsida > Lamiales > Oleaceae > Olea > Olea europaea. Next base: position 116,300 of record NW_019233817.1, read on the forward strand.
AAAAAATTTCCAAAAAATTAAAATTATACGCTAATAAAAATATGATATATACAAAATTCGTGCAACGCACGTGACAACGACTAGTATTTATAATATTTGTGTGTATTGTGGATAATGCAGTGTCTAGAAAAAGTTTCGATTTCAAATAATTAACATAAATAATATGCATAACAAATAAATGAAATGTTAAAAAAAAAAACTAAATCTAATAATTCACATAAATAATATGCATAAATAATTAACGTCAATGTTATAAATAATTATATTACCAATAGTTATTAAAATTACACATCCGTTACATTGTCATGCAGAGGAATCTGACTTGTACAATATCTTCTAGTATGCCCTATTGCATCGCACTTACGAGGCTGGGGAAACTCTCCGGTAGATGGTATTCTAGACGTACGTGTACGTCCGGGAGTACGTGGTCCAACTGCTGGTGGCAACAAGTTATTCAGCCGGAGAATGTGGTCGGGAACTTCCCACTCGACTTCGTTTGGTAAAGGAAATATTGTTTTCGCATACGTTGCTCTCCAATATTCAGTCATGTAATACACACTGCATAAGGTGTGTGGTGGTAATTCTCTATGCATAGCCACTGTCATTGCATGTGTACACGAAAAACTCTCCAACTGAAACCGTCTACACGTGCACGTGTTATCATCAAGTCCACAATGTATCCGAAATACGTGCACATCTCACAGAGAAGCGAAACTGATCCAGTGGTTCTACATATACTTTTCTCGCCACATCTAGAGTCTTGAAGAGCTTCTCTTCTTGAGCCGGGGTTAGCATACTTGCACAACTCTGTGATTCCTCACATCGATCATGAAACCACTATTGTAGCTTGTCACGAATGTTCTCAATCATTGCGAGAATTGGTAACTTTCGATCTTTCTTGAATAAAGCGTTAAGCGACTCCGCTTTGTTCGACGTCATCATGTTGTATCGACGTCCTGAAAAATGTGATCGTGCCCAATGTTCAATCCCCATCTCTGTTAGATACTTTCACGCAGCATGCGATTTACTGTCTATTTTGACCATGAACTTATCAAACTCTTCAAAACTGTAAGCCCCTGCAGCTCTTCTAAACAACGCAACGATGCCATTACCTCGATACCTGGTCTTCAGGTTTCTCTGTATATGGTACATACAATAACCATGATGTGCCTCGAGGAAGACTTCGGCGATACCCTTTATTATTGACTACCCTCGATCGGTTACAAATGCAAGATTTTCGATATCCCCAATTACTTCCCTCAACTTCGTGAAAAACCAACTCATCGCTACATCATTTTCTTCGTCGACTATGCCGAACACAAGAAGGTAAATTTGGATGTTCGCATCTTGACATGTTGCAATAATCAAATTGCCCCCGTATCTCGCCTTAAGGGTTGTACCGTCGACTAAGATTAGGGGTCACATTGCATTTTGAAATCCTCGAACACATTGTCCAAGGGTCATAAAGAAATATTTGAAGCGATTATCGTCATCATTCTCAATAAAAAATGCCGACCCAGTATTAATTATTTCCATGTTATATCAATACCTGGCCAATGTAAATAAAAATAATCATAATTTAGATAATCTATTAAATATTAAATGAACAGAAAAATAAGCACTTCAATTAAATAATTAATTACATATAAATAAACAATTGAAATTAAATAATTAAAATTTAAAATAACAAAGAAATAAACACTTAGAAAATGAAATACCTAGCTAATTTAGCATAACTCTCCTCGGTCGAACCCATCAAATCCACCAATACACATTCTTTAGCCTTCCAAGCCTTTTGATAGCTCATGACCACTCCGTACTCTCGTCGAACGTCATTAATGATGTCCGAAAGTCTGTAAATTGTTTGTGGATCCTGGAACTTGTGCATTATTTCTCGACCAATGAACCATGATCGGGCCTGCCTATGATTATTTCGACGAATACCCACTTCGTAAGTATGTTCCCGTGCATACTTATGGACCACAAAGAATTCATTCGTGTCCATCTTAGTCGCTCGGAAACGCCAATAACAACTGTCGTCAACACAGATAACTGTATACGTCGACTTGTTTGATTTCTTCACTTTAAACTCGAAGTTATGTTTTAAAGCAATCCGGTGCACAACTTTTTGCAATTCTTTCTTTGATTCAAATAGTTGCTCGACATATACATCTTCATCATCGAGAACTACACGCGAACAATTAGAGGATCGTGTACTCGGTCCGGCCTGTGAGCTCCCACCCGACTCATGTCTCATACGGGATAAAGCAATCAAATCCTCGTTTGTAAATGCATTTTCATTCTCGTTGTCTTCAACTATCGATGGAATTCTATGCATAACAGTGTGATCATAGTAAATAGTAGTAGTCTTGGGAATAACCACATCATCTTCACGAACAATTTGAATTGTATCCCAAATATCATTTACATTACGATTCTCTTCATTTGAAATTTCGTGTTCACCCTCGTGGACATTCTTCCGCAATAAAGTTACACAAATAGGAGTCGACTTTCGGCCTTGGTTCAATTTAATTAGATGTTTCATTTCCATTTCAGAAGTAACTTTCATAGGTGGGATTGGAATTGTTGAATGCTTATGAAACAAAAATCTCAATTCCATATCGTACTGAGAAGTATCGACGTTAAGCATGTTTTGTATATCATGGTACATTTCTGCAAAAGATGTACTCCTTGTTATAAAAATTGTTTTAGCCCCATCTCCTTCACTTGCCCATTTTCATTCCCACTGAGCATTTTCATTCATTTGAAATTCATCGAAGTAACAAATTGGGACACATGCCGATGCCATAACTGCCACAAATTAAAAATAAGGAATTAATATATAATTTTTTAAATTGTTCATTTCATATTTAATTTAATTTTATACTTTAAATAATTCATTGATTATTTTAATTGTTTCAAAAATATTTATTTCAATTAGTATTAAATATTTATTTCAATAAACATATATTAATGAACAAATAAATTATAAAATCTGAAAGGGGAGGAAAAAAAATAGCCGGCTGGAAACATCCGGCCCAGCTTTTTTGGCCGACCGTTTAATCTGAAATTTACACTCGAATTTTTTATTTCTTCCATTTTTCAACGAAATAATGTTTAAAAATTTATTTTACAAACACTTATAAATTTTTCCTATAAAATATATGCATACAGAGATGAATTTTTTTGTTGTTTTTACTATAAAAAATTATACATCTGTGTTTAAATACTGTAAAATTCATCTGCCTTTGTCAAAAAAAGATTTAAAGATTCAAACAGTAAATTTAACTAAAACAAAATTAAAAATATGTATTTACACTTACCAATTTCCAGTGCCGACTGTGAGTATTGTTTTTTTGTTGAACCTTTGATAATTTTGGTAAATTTTAATATTCTAGCAGATGGAATGAAAAATTTCTTTTTTACTGTATTGGAGAAACTGATAAGCAAAATTGATTTTGAAATTTACGTATGCAAGTAACTGAATTTATTTAAACTTTTAAGGGTATTATAATCTTTCAAAGAATTGATATATTTTTGTAATTGTGAAACATAAATAAGGACACAATTGTCTTTTTATTGATAAGAGGCCAATGTAGTGAATACAAAAAAAAGAAGGTCAAAATGCAAAATTGGTTGTTTGACTAAGCCAATTTAAAAAGTACCCCATTGAAAACGAGGAAATACCTACATATAGCCTAATATAAGAGTAGTTTGTAAGATTAGACAAAAAAATATAATCATTTGAAAAATAGCCTTTGACCAATATTTTTTTTCAAAAATACCCCTTATAAAGAATTTGCAACCAAAACCAATACAATGTATGAAAACCTTCAATTAGGCATTCAAAGAAATATAGATCATAAATTTTTAATAAATTTAGACCCAAATATTATACAAAATTTTATTGATCTAAGAAATGCGACAGATAATGAATTAAATTATTTAAAAGAAGATTTAAAAAGTTTCTTTACCGAATATTTAGATCCAAAATTAAAACATAAAAATGTTTATATAAATAAAGGAGCAATCAATACAAAAAATGATATACATAAAATAATTCTTAACTTGGATAGAAGAATTAAAAAATTAAATATAATTATTAAAGAAAAAGTCTTAACAAAAGATAGTGAATTTTATAAATTCTATTGTGATATTTTAAATACTTATGAAGATTTTAAAAATCTTAACCCCTTCGCTGCATACTCCGAAAAAATGGTATCGGAGCCATGTTACGAACCTAAAATTATGATGAACATAGTAGATGAAGAAAATATAATTGAAGAATTTTTGAAAAAAGTAGAAAAACATAAAAAAAACCTAGTTATCCTATTTACCTAAAAACACCACAAATGAAAGTTTTGAGGATATACATAAAAGATTAGAAAATTTAGAACATAATCTACAAGTAGGAAATGCTCTATTAGATAAAAATCTTAAAGGAAAAAATAGGATTATAATTAATTCACCTCAAGATTTTAGGATAACACAAAAAGAAAATAATAAAGGAAAAAAATATGAAGAAAATTAATATATGATTACAGATGTAGAAGAACTAGAACAAAAATTTTTAGAATCTACCGGTGAAAAGTATGAAGAATATAAAAAATAGTTAGAAGAATTAACTGAAAAAATGGAAAATACTAAAATGAATATTAATCCATCATCAAGTCGAAATATAAAAATAGAATTTAATAGTGATGAAGAATATGATTATCCTTATGGTACCACAATACCTCTTAAAGAATGTATTAATCAGTATAGAAAAACACAGAAAAGATACGCTGGAAATATAAGAAAACAATCCATAAAAGAAATAAATCCAATAAAGTCCTATAATGAACCAATCCACACAACAGGAGTATAGTTAGATCTAGATTATGTAGACAAAAATAAAGCTATAGAAACTTGGATGAAAAGTACAAATTTAGCAATACAATTTAATAAATGGGAAATATATACAGCTTTTGGATTTATAGAACATACATTCAGAGGAATTGTTTCTGAATGGTGGAGAAAGTTACCAGAATCTATAAAAGGAAGAATAAAGTATGGAGATAATAGAACCGAAGTATTAGATAATAGGAATACTTTAAATGATCAAAATATACAGGAAATATTAAAAAGTTTGAAAAAATCTTAAGAACGAAATTCTTAGGAGATATATATACTTCTAATGAAGAAGAAAGAAAACAAAATGAATATGGTGAAGGAATGATAGCAATGGAAAATGTAAAGATATGTGATATGTGTTAATTAGAAAGATATATATATGTAAATTTGAAGAATTATACTATATATTAAACCAATGGGATTATCAAGAAAATAAATCTATACTAAGGTCTTATTTTACTAAGTTACCATTCCTATGGGGAATTAAGTTATTAAAATAATATGAAAAATTATTACCTCTAGGAGAAGAGGAAGGAGTAAAAATAGATAGTTTTGGAAGTAGAATTGAATTTACAAAAAGAATGATAGGCATATGGTGTAGAGAAGCTCTTGAAAGTAAGAAAGCATATAAAATAAGAAAGAATTCCTTATGTTGTTACAAAGATATAGGTCAAGTTGAACAATTTGGATGCCATAAGAAGAAATATAAACCATATAAAAAATATAAAAAAAAATTCAAGAAAAGGAATTTTAAACCACACAAAAAATATTTCAAGAAAAGGAATTGGAATAAAAAATTTAAACCAAGAAATATTAAAAAATGTAGATATTTCATCTGTAATGAAGAATGACACATTGCCTCTCAATGTCCTAAAAAGAAAGATAGACAGAATATAAAAACTCTTAGAATTTATAAAAAAATTCAAGATAATAGTGATATAGAACCAATTGAATATTTTGAAGATCTAAGTAGTGAATGCAGTAGCATTTATGAATTAAATACATTCTCATCAGAGGAAGATTATGAAAAGATAGTATATATGAATCAGGAGATACAACAATCAGAAATAGAAATAGAAACAATTGAAGAAGTTGAAGACTCTATAGAAGGTATAAATCAAGAAATTACCTTTGATATTAAAAAATACATAGGAATCACTAAGAAAATATTAGACTTACAAGAAAAAGATGTATTCCATCAAAAATTCTTAGGAATTTTACCAAGAGTAAATAAAATAATTGTAAGTATGAATTATAAAAAAATGTCTATAAATATAGAAGATACTATAGGAAAAGCAAGGATTCCTATAATTACAAAAGAATGGGTAAAACAAAAATTATCCAAAATTCCGGAGAACGTAAGAAACAAATTAAAATGTATTGAAATAGGAGGAGTCCAGATTATGGTAAAAGGATTCTTTAGAGAAGGTATGAATATACTAATTGAAATTTATTGCATGGCCAACAGAATCTTACAAGATCCTATGGATGCCCTATTAGGAACAGTCGTAGGAAACTTAGTCTATCAGAAGATAATATTTACATAAAACCAAATTATGCAATATCATTAAATGATGAAAATATTGACCAAAGTTTCAATCTATATTATAAGATTGAAAAATTGAAAATGTTACGAAGAAGTAAGGCTATTAGTATAAGTATAAAATCAATTTTTGCTTTTAGTACTAGCCATCATAACAATCTAAGGAAAATAACTGATAACATTATCATACATAAAGATTTTGAGGAATTAGCACAATATCCTCCTAGGAAATACCAAGAACATGAAGTCACTATACCAGAACAGATAATGCTTGATTTTCACAAACAAACTAGAGAAATTAATTCTGAATGAAAACTAATAAGAAGAAATAGTGTCAGCCTAGAAGGAGATAATCTTATTGCAAGATTCCCCTCTAAACAAAACTCTAAGATAAGCAAACTTAATAATTTAAGTATTGTTGAACCATCAAGTTCACAATATTACATTAAGACAAGATATGTGAATCAAGAATGATACAAGAAGAATCTTCTTGTCCTCATAGATACTGGAGCAGATAAAAGTCACGTAAATGCTAAATTTGTTAGTCATTTAATAGACTTTGAAATACCAGAACCATATATATTTAAAGATTATCTAGGAAATAATCTTGAAATAAGAAAATATGTAAAGTTCCCTCTTATACTTATAGGAGAGGATCAGAAAGAATATACTAAACAAATAATTCTATATAAGGATGAATTATATGGAGTTGATCGTTCACCTATTCTATTAGGAATGAACTTTTTTGAGAAATATAATCCTTATAAAATCTGCCAAGGATATTTAAAAATAACAGTTGATGATAACCCAATCATCATATCAAGAATAGATGAAAATATGAAATCATTGTTATGATGGAAAGAGTAATAAGTACGAATCTCATGAGTCCATATATTGATATTACACTCAATATAAAAAGTTATTGTAGAATTAAACTTCATGCTTACTTAGATACAGGAAGTACAATAAGTTTATACTTACCAAATGTACTACCATCTGAATATTGAAAATATAATATAAAAAAGATAGTCACCGTTACAACAGCGGGTGGAAATAAGGTAGTATACAACAAATATGCTACGCAAGTACCTTTTCTAATTTCCTTTAGAGAAGTATTTGTTGATATTATATATATGTCAACCACAATTGGATGTGATATTTTATTAGGACAAAATTTTCTATTAAAATATGCACCATTTACACAATATATTGATAAATATATGTTCACAACTCCTAGTGCACACAAAATATTTACACCAAAAATAAATAAGGTTGTTATAATAGCATATAGAGACATAAATCATCAAAGTTCCTCAACCCAACATGGTGGATGTTAGAGTACAGAAAAATTTAAACCAGTTACAGTTTTAAAAATGACAATAAAAAATAGGTTAGAACAATTGAAAAAAGAAATTTCTAAAACATATTCTGAAAATCCATTAGAAATATGGAATACAGACAAAGTAAAGACAAAAATAGAATTAATCAATCCAGACATTATAGTTAGAGTCAAACTCATGAAATATAGTGTAGATGACCAAAAAGAATTAAAAGATCAGATAAAATAATTGCTAGAATCCAAATTAATTAGGCCTAGTAAAAGCACACATAGCAGCTCAGCCTTTATGGTTAGAAAACATAGTGAGATAAAAAGAGGAAAAGTCAGAATGGTGATAAATTACAAAAAATTAAATGAAGTTACCAAATTTGGTGGATACTACTTGCCAAATAAGGACATCCTTATTAAACAAGTACAGAATAAAAAGATATTTTCAAAATTTGATTGTAAGTCAGGGTTTTGGTAAATCATGCTTACAGAAGAAAGTAAACCATTAACTGCATTTAGTACCCCTAATCTTTTAGGACAATACGAATGGAATGTAATGCCATTTGGGTTGAAAAATGCACCCCAGATATTCCAAAGAAGAATGGATGAGGTAATCAAATCAATTACTCATTTTTGTATTGTATATGTAGATGATTTAGTTATTCATTCAAATAACATTGATGAATATATTGAACATCTTGAGAAATTTTGTTATATCATGAAAAAATATGGCATTACACTTTCTCAAAAGAAAGTCGAGATAGCTAAAACAGAAATAGAATTTTTAGGATTATTTATAAAAGAAGGAGAATTGCAATTGCAATCCCATATTGGAGAAAAATTTCAAGAATTTCTTGAAAAAATAAAAGATAAAAAACAATTACAACACTTCCTTGGTATATTAAATTATGCTGAATGATTCATTGAAAATTGTGCCAAATTAAATAATTATTTTCTTCCAAAGTTAAGAAAAAATATTGTGTGATCTTGGGAAGCACAATATTGTGAAAATATAAGGAAAGTAAAAGAAGAATTAAAGGTATTGTCCAAACTTATAATTCCACAAAAAGAATATTTCTTTATCCTTGAAACTGATGGTTCAGATAATTACTAGGGAGTAGTATTAAAGGTTAAAAGAATCATAAAGAATATAAATGTGAAAAGAATTGTTTTTGTCCTGAGATACTTGCAGGTTATACATCAGGAATGTTCAAAGAAGTTGAAACAAGATATGAGACGAATAGGAAAGAACTCATTTCTTTAAAAAGGGGAGTTAAAAAATATGAAGATTATTTATTACCAAGGAAGTTCTTGATTAGAACTGATAATACTCAAGTTCAAGCCTTTTTGGAAAATAATGTTGATCCATCTATTGCCAACAGATATATTATTAGAATACAAATTTGGTTTTCATATTTCAAATTTGAGATTGAATACATAAAAGGTAAAACTAACTTTCTTTCTGATTATCTTAACAGGGATGGAGCTAGAACAACCAAGGACGAAAGTCTAAATACTTGAGATAAAAGTTTCCTATTTGGAAACACAAATTCAAAATATCCAAGATAGTTTTCGAGGCAAAAATATAGCCTTTGAGGCCGAAGTAATTTGTACCAAGTCTAGTATTCCTTCGCTGGGACTTGTGAATATTAGCGCTCTCCCCGAGGATAAAAGGAAAGAGAAGAAGGTAATAGGAACCCCTTCACAGGGAATACTTAAGCCTATTACTGGTAATGAAGAGACAAAAATTCCCACTAGGGAAGATATTCAAGATATAAAAAACGAAGGTAACTCTTCACAGAGCCAAACTCAATCTAAACTTTCTATTGAAAGAATAGATCCAAAAGATATTGTCAAGATATGCCATGAAGCAAAAATTTCCAAAAAAGATAACCATGAAGAAGTTATGTTCTTTATTGTTATTTTTAATGTTCTATCAGATTGGTATCTGGAGATAGAAAAGTGGATGAAAACTCTCCACTATGTAAAATACAACAAGATAAACTTCTATCCAGGAGCACCAGCCAACTGGGTACGAAACTGTTTTGAGATAGGGAATATACTATGTATATATCCAAGCAAAGATCTGAAAGAAATAGCCCAGCTTCCAGTTAATATCAGGAAAGCTGTTAAAAGATATACTGAAATCGTCAAGATAACAAATATATACATCAGATTTCATTCAACAACTATGGAATGGGATTCCGTTCTTGAATATATGCATCCATCGTTCCATGTTATCAAAATGGGACTTACAAACTAACATTTTTTACCAATTAGTCAAAATGTTGTTAAAAATGGATATCAAGATATTTTAAATATGATGCCCTACAGAAGAGCAAAAGGGTACAAAGAAATATTTGAACATGTAACTCAGATAATTACTGAAAAAGAAAAAATATGGGTTTATCCATCTGAAGACCATATTATCTACTCCAATGCAAGAATGGCTACAAAAGAAGAAGATATTTGTTATCTCGACCATTTATTATCTGCCATTATCTCCAACCAAGTACATGGATCAGAAAATATGGCTAAAGAACTGTGCCAATTACTTTGGAACTACAGTGATCACCATTGTGAATACTGCGTAGTTGAAGATATGAGTCAAGCATCTCTCAACAGTGAAGAATTCCCTGGAGAATTCTTTGATTCGAAAATGGAAAAGTGATGGTAACAAAAGTGGCCTTTTATCACTACTTTAATAAAAAAAATTACTAAAGAAAAACTGTGGCTACTAAAAGACAGAAGATAGTGCAAAAGTCTCCATAATTATGACTACTCACCCACCAGTTGTCATAAGTGGAAGACAAATTCAAAGATAAGGTATAAAATTTCAAAAGGAGAAGGTCCACCTAGCAAGAAGATAATGAAGAAATCGGTGTAGATAACATTATTGAGCTACCCAACAAAAGGAACTGGAAAACACCTGTCAAGATAAGATTCTCAGATACTTCTATAAAACGAGGCAAGAAGGAAGATATCTCGAAATAACCTATCTCTTAAACACTCTGAAAAAACACATCTTAGAGAGATATTTTAATCTGCATACACCACTTGTATTCAAAAAAATATTAGATAGCTTGAAGATAGCAAAACTTGTAATAAGGTAATTACTTATGGAGTTCTAAACTTCATAAGGTGAGTACCAAATGTATGTAAATATAGATTGTAAGTATGTACTATTTCAGTTTATGAATATCAAAGTAAAGTTTGTTATGTTCAACAAAGTTTTTATATAAAGATTTCGTTAAGTTTCTCATGATTCCTCGACAGTACAGATAGAAATTTTAAAAGATTTTCAAAACATTGATTTTCAATGGATGTTAGTCATGCCAAAGTACTCGTTTTTAATAAATGGTTTAGGGAAAAATGCAGTTTTCTAACAAAATTGTAACACCTTGTATGTGAGTTATATTTTAAAATTTTGTTCCAAGTAAGAACTTGATTATGAAAAGAGTTTGGATAGAGGTGAAAATAGAGACTCTGGATACTGTGAGATAGCGTCTGTCGTAACACCGCTAGTTCTTTAGAATGAGAAATGCAACTTTAATTGAAAAGCTTTTTGCGGAAGCAGTTGTGGACCCAAATGATTTCAAAAAACATTTTAAATCTTTACTTGATTTAGAAGATTAATTAAGTACATGCAAAGCATTTATAAGAGTATACTGGAGGGAAAGCCTGTTTACTTCTATTTGATTACTGTAAATTATTTAGTTTCTTTTACATACTTATGCTTTGATTATTTTGATGAACAATTCACAGGCATCCACATCTAATGATCTTAGATTATACTTAGATGAGAAATATATTTCGTTTTTATTTAAATTAGTTGAAAAGTCTGAAAATATATTTCCTGTTGGCAAAGAAAAAATTGAAGAAATATACCAAGATATAGATTATTTTTGTAAGCACAATATAAGATTTGATTCTGTAAGAACTAGCAGAGAAATAAGAAAGATAGAAGATATTATAACTAAACATAGAAATATACAAGAAGAAGTCTCAGAAGGATTAGTTCGAGGATACATAACTAAGGAAGATCAGTGTAAGATCTTTGAAAAATTATCAAGATACAAAGAATATTTAAAGGTATTTGAAAGATTGAAAAATATAGATATAGATCCTGATTAATAAGTCCCGAAAGATACATGATACATCTTGTAAATAATAAAAGTAAGAGTAAAATAGTATTTCTAATAGAAGAGGCCATTATGAAAAATAGGATCAATAACCCGGTCATTTAGAAGACTGCCCCATTGAAAACCCTAGTTGAACTGGGCCCTCTGATTATAAATAAACAACGTGGCTATCTTGCCATTCTTCATCTTCCTCCTGTTCTTTATATTTCTTTTATTTTATTTTTCAAAATTGAGTCGAGTTTTTGATCGTTTTAACTCTGGAATGGATCTGTGTACAATAAGCCGATGCTCTGGATTTGAAATTATGAAGGAAGCATGGTAATGTGCACAGAGAATGAAGATTAAGGTCGGCATGTCTGCTCTCACTGATTCTATATGATTTGGGGGCCTGGTTTAGACCTCCACTTTTTCTATTATTTTTAACCTATTGAGCTCTTCATATTTTATTTCTCTGATATGAATGCATTTTTTTATTTTATTTTATTTAAGGTTGCAGTGAATTAAGATTTATATTATTGGTTTGTAATTTTTCCTTGAATGGGTTACTTTCCTTTAAATGTTTTGGGACGCAATCGCAAGATTTTATTTGTGGATTAATTATTGGTTTGAGTTTATTATTAAAAAAATCAACTCCAATTCATCACAGGAATTGTTAAATCAAATAAAAAATGTGTTTTTGCTTATTTTTTATTTTTAATATTAATTAATTAACTATAAATTTTATTATTAATAAAATTATTAAGTCCTGTTTGAACTCCATTTTTCTCAAAAATTCATTTTTTAAAAAATTTATTTTTAATCATAATTTTATCCGTAAACTTATAGCCTTTTCATGTTTGTTTAACCACACAAGCAAATTGCACTGTGTACAGAGCAATTTTTTACAGGGGATTTACCGACCACTCACTATAGGGGTCGGTCCCACATGAAAAAAAAAAAACTAAAATACGTCGAGGCTCGAGCTGTGAGTATTCTAGCAGGAGAAATGTAGCAGGGCTTAACCATGTTTGTTTAACCACACAAGGAAATTGCACTGTGTACAGAGCAATTTTTTACAAGGGATTTACCGACCCCTCACTATAGGGGTCGGTTCCATATGAAAAATAATAATAATAAAATATGTCGAGGCCCGGGCTCTGAGTATTCTAGCAGGAGAAATGTAGCAGGGCTCAACCACACAATCTAAAAAAAATCACTATTTTAAAACACTTTCTCTAAAAAAAAAGAAAAAAGAAAAAAAAAAGGGAATCAAACAGGGAATATATTACTAATTATGCCCCTATTTAGTAAAGATTAAAATTAGACTTTTAATATATTTGATAAAGGTTGATCAATGTGAGTTGAAAATATGTGGTTATTATGAAAAATGTGATTAAATTTTAAAATTGATTTTGATTGAAATCAAAATTTAGATTTTGCCAAACATGCGATCAACTAGAATATTGATTTATAAATAAGTTAAAAAACACTACACTTATATTACATTTAACGATATAAATAAACTATATATGATGAAAAAAATTAATTTATTAAAATTTTAAGTAATAAAAGAATATAATAGGAATTAAAATTTATTATAGTACAAGATGAAGGATAAAATTTAAAATAACAAAACTCTATAAATTATACCAAATGAACATTTTAGCACCAAATTTGGTGTTATTAAACCAATTTGAAGTTGGATTGGAGGAGCATTTTTACATCAATTTGATGTTCAAGCCTTTCAAGAATCAATAAATCATATTTTTAATTAAAGTTTTGATAAAAGGGAGGAAAAAACTTATTTACCTATTATTTTTTAAATAATTAAAAAAATAACAAATAAATAATTTGACCAATTATTTTTTCTTTATCTTAAATCATGCTAATAGAAGAATGAAAAAAGACTACTAGAAAGGAAAAACGTGAATAAAAGTCGTATGTTCTTAGATTGTTGTTTGCACTATGAATACGGAGAAAAGAAGGAAAGGGGGATTGGCATGCTCTGTTTACAATTTGTTTATGTAGTTTTCATTAAAACAAAATGTCAAGGGTTAGGTGGACCATGACAGGGTCGGTCCCGAGAATTTAAAGGCCCTATTAATATTACTGTTTATAAATAATAACCAAGAAATTCTACATTCTCTCCATACATGCAATAAACCATGTGCGAGGTGAGCACTAAGTTATCATAAAGGCCAAAATAATACAAAACACTAATACAATCAAATTACGATTTCTTTTGTTGCAAAAGCAACAATTTTAAAAAGATCTTGGCTTTAAGACAATGGTGGAGTGCTTCAAAATATGCAGACTGAACTGCCCTCCCTTTTCGCTAGTGTCTATCTTTGACTGCCCGGGGGGAGGCAACAGCTCAAAATTCTGCACCAAACGTCCCAAAGTAATGCCAAGAATTGGCAATGCAAGTATGATTCCAGGGCAGCTTCTCCTACCGACGCCAAATGGGAGATACCGGAAGTCATTACCATTAGCCTCCACTTTCGACTCCTCTTCCAAGAATCTTTCTGGCCTGAACTCTTCGGGTTTCTTCCACTGAGTTGGATTGTTGGCTAGCCACCAAGCATTGACCAAGATTTTGCTTTCGGCAGGAATATCATATCCTCCAAGTTTGGCATCGCTGAGGTTCATGTGGGGCACGAGAAGAGGGATAGCCATACGGAGACGAAGTGTTTCTTTGACCACGGCCTGAAGGTATGGGAGTTTGTGGATAACCGGTTCTGTGACTTGTACTCCTGGTCCGAGTACGGTGTGGATCTCTTCACGGAGTTTCTTCTGGATCTCGGGGTGATTCACTAATTCTGAAATACCCCATTCAATAGACCACAATGTTGTTTCGATTGCTGCCATGAAACCACAAGTAAATAATTAGATGATTGCTAAAAAATAAGACAAAAATCAAGAATCTAGCTTCTTTTTCATTTAGAACTGTTGTGCACTTCATCGAACCAAACATCATTCAAGTCATCATCACATTATAAAATATTATACCCATGTTTGGTTTTAATAAAAATCAAAATTTTGAAAAATTTTGAAAGATGTTAACAAAATGTATAGTTAAAAAGTTGATAGAAGTTAATACGGCCCATGGTTGAAATTTTAAGAAATAAAGGACAAACAAAAACTACGACTATTCAATAAAAAAAGTTTGTCAACTCCTTCACACCAAAAGTATTATTGAAGTCATCATCACGTCCACGTTAGTGGGCCATATAAAATATGATCAAGTTAAAGATATGACCTTTCTCGTACCTATATCAACCTCATGTGATATACTCCAACCACCCGATTTAACTACACGGTCCCTAATTCTCAAACCTCCAGATTAGGTCGAAATTTAATAGCAACCGACTCTACTAATATTTTGGAAAGGCTATGACCACTCAATTAGATTTCGTTTCGTTATGACCACTCAACTTTATACTTAATGTCATCATGATCGTCCAATTTGATTTTATTTCACTATAACCATCTAATTTCATATAACGTTTTTTTATGATTACTCAATTTTTTCCCACCTTTTTCACTAATTTTAAATGGGATAAAATGGTAACTTTGAATTATATATAAAAAATAAATTAAATAACAAAAACAAAAATAATTTTTTTTAATTTTAAAAATGTTTTACTTAAAACAAGTTTTTATTTTATTTTTTAATCTTGTTCGATAGTGATTTTGAGAATTAATTTTTTGACCGTAGAAAATAAAAGTGAGTTTTATCTATGAGAGAAAAGTCGAAAATAATAATCAAAAAATTGATTTTTTTTGGTGAAAAATCAAGACCAAACATACATTAACCTTTTTTAAGATAAAATTTTATTTAATTTTAAAAACATTTTATTTAATTTTTTATGGAACATTTATTTTAAAATAAGTTTTTATTTTATTTTAAAAATGTTTTCTTATTTTAAAATAATTTTTTTTAAAAAAAATGTTTTCTTTAAGGAACGTTTATTTTTAAATAAGTTTTTATTTTAATTTTATTAAATAATTTTTTATTTTATTTTTTAACGTTTCTTTTAAACTAAGCTTTTATTTTATTTTACTTTTTAAGTAACTTTTTTTTGAATAAGTTTCTATTTTATTTTATTTTTTAAAATTTATTTTATATATATAATGCAAAGTTATCGTTTTACCCTTATTAAAATTAGTTAAAAGAGTAAAAATAAGTTCGATGGTCATGATAAAATATTATATGAAATTGAGTGATCATGATAAAACGTTATATCAAATTAGGTGGTTATAAAAAAATAATAATAATAAATAAATAAAATTTAAGTAATCATGGTGACACTATGTGTACAGTTGGACGGCTATTAGTGGATTTAACCCTTTTGGAAATGGTCGAACTAGGAATGGGACAAAGGCCATAGAGTAAAAAAGAAAGAAAATCCAATATACAAGAGACGTACCAGCAACATTGATGTTCTCAACAATGTAGAGGACATTATCCTCGTTGATCTCTCCCTTTTGCTGAGCTTCAAGAATGTGATCAATGGCGCATTTCAGACCATTGTTGTCCATTGGCTTTGTACTCGCAAGCTTTCTGTCACATGAAAACAACCCGTTAAAATTGAGGAGCAGTGTTTTGTGCGCTTAAGTCTCATTTTTGGATTATTCTGTTTGGACAGGCCTAACTGAGGGTGAACCGGGCCCACAGGAGCCGACGGGCCCCATTTCGTTATTTGTGCATCACTTTTTACCACTTTGTTGACAGAAAAGTGCATTGGCAAAACTTGTACACCAAGCATTGTTCAAAAACTTACTTTCTTTCATCAACGAAATTGTCCTTGAAGAGTTGTAATCTTCTGTCCTTAACCTCCTTGCAGATCTTGAGGTATCCTCTCAAGAAAGGCCTCAAAATGGGAATGAAATCTCCATAATTATACTCAAAGCTTTGAGCCAATCTACTCCTTTCACCATTCAATGCTTTAAGCTTTACAAAAAGAGGATCCTCTTCACTCTCAAACCTTTTATCAAACATGATTCTGTACATGTTATTGTACATCATCAATTGCAATCTCTTCCTCAAAACAATCCCATTAGTGGCGGATTCAGGGTTCTTCTTCACATCATCAATCACGGCAGCCACTTCAGCCTCCCAACCGTGTCGGTACTGCTGCACAACCTTGTTGGTGAAAAACGGCACCGTCATGATCCGCCGCATCTTGCGCCAGTGCTCGCCGTAGACGGTGAACACCATATCTTGGCCTTTACCAGTGAAAATGTCGAAAACGACGTTCCTTGTGCGTGAACCGAACTCAACTCCCTGTGTGTGCAAAACGTCCTTCGCAAGGTCTGGCGATGAAACAACGACAAGATTACGTTGGCCCATTCTGAGCAAGAATATGTCACCGAATTTCTTGGCGTATTCGGTTAGATTCCGGTGGTTCAAATCATCGCCGACTTGGAGCCAATTGCCGAAAACCGGCACTGGAATTGGGCCCGGAGGGAGCTTAAAGCGTTTGCCACGTAGTTTGGAGATTACAGTGGCAACTATAATGGCGAAGAAAAGGCCGAGAAGGGTCTTCTCTAGAAGAAGAAGATCCATAATTGGAAGTAAGCTATCAAGAAATGGTTAACGGTGGTTGTGTGGCGGCTCATGGCGAAGGAAACTATCAGTGAATGGTTTTATAGAAGGGCGGCACAGGTTAGGTGGATGATGACGGTAGAGTGGGGCCCTCGCAGCTGTGGTTAGAGGATTTAATGGAGTCCAATTTAACGACGGGACTTCAAGGTGGAAGGATTAAACGTGGTAGGTATGGGGTTTGGTGAGTCGTACACTGTAATTGGAGTTGGTATTAATTGTCAACGACTAAGAAAATGATTTTAATCACATTATTAATTATTTTTATAATCATAAAATGGTACTCTTTTCCAAATAAAAATAATTAACTAAAAAATAAAAATCATTATCTTCACCCCTCTCCTATCCCTAACCCAAAACCCACTCCTATCCATACCCTAAAACCAAAACCTTGAAACCATTCGTTGCCCACAGCTGGTCGCCAACGTCACCGACACCAAATCCACTACCATTATCGCCTCCGCATTCTTTTTTCTTTTTACTGCCAAATGGATCCCACATGAAAACTTAAAATTAAAACCAATATATTTGATTTGGAAAAACAGAATCATCTCAACTTACAACCCACCGCCATCTTGCTAAGTTCAAGCGTCTGAACCACCACACTATCACCATCACCAGTCCAATGAGCTAGATTTGAGGAAATAACCACCACAGCTACCACAACACGTCCACCCCTGTCTACAATCTATAACCACCAAACACTTCTACCACAAACTTAATCAAAGCCGAAAACCCATTAGGCAACTAGTGCCACCACCGACCTAAATTGCCACGACCTCTACCATCAACCCATACTAGAACCACCTACCACCAGTGTCGACAACTACCAACACATGTAAATCCAAAAAATCCTAACACCACAAAGGAAAAAAAAGCACATATTCTCATTTTCATATCCAAATTCACTCGATCGAGAAATGTTTTCAAACAACATTAAGCCCCCATTAGTTCCCCATTTTGTGGAAATAAAAATAGGTGGAATAATTTTATTTTATTTTTTTTGAAAATTGAGTGGTTGAAAAAGAAGGAAAAGTTTTCGATTTACGTGTAATAATATTTTTGAAAAATTATATGATTGAAAATATGAGAAAAAATGAAATGTAATGGAATGAAAATTAAGGGGGCCAAACGGGGGCTAAAGAACAAAATCCAGATCAAGAAAATGAAAAAGAAGAAAAAAGCTGAGATTTGATTCCTTTTGACAAACTTGGCACTGGGAGCTCCACATGGGATTTCAATGTCAAACTCAACAATGGAACATCACACCCCACCTCTCGAGTCGAACTCGAACTTTTAAAATCATTAGGATCAAGAATGAGGTTCAATTTGATTTGTTTGTTGGTTTGGTTTTGTTGGGGTGATGTTGATTTCTAGTTTTGTGGGGTGGTATGGTGGCCAATTGTGGTTGGGTCGCCTTTGTTGACAGGCGACGGTTTTGACTTGTTTGGAGTGGATGGGATTGGTCATGAATGTTGTGGAAGATAATGATGTTTTATTTTTTAATTTATTTAATGTGAGAAAAATGCAAACTTATCATTTTACCCTATTTAATGTGGTCAAAATTGATCAAAAATTGACTTCATTAGTCAACTAACGATCAAATGGATGGATTCCATTCATATGTACTTCAGATGCATTTTTTTGAAAGGTTAGAGACCTTCGTTGACACAAATAAAAAGTTAGGATAGAGACCGCAAAATATGAAAAAGTTAGGAATCGCTACACCTTTCCCTTTTTAGACCCACAATTCATTACCTACTTTTTTCGCCACATTCTTGGGGACTTGAAACAAAAATTTTGCCCCTGTTTGGGAGCCATTTTTTAGGAAATTAATAGAAAAATTCTAACCGTTGAGATGTCAGGCGGGACACACGGTAGAGAGAAACAGTCAAAAAGTGCAGCTGAAATTTGAAATTAACGATCAAAATTCTCATTTTTTTCCCTTGAAAATGGGTCCCAAACAAGGGCTTTAATTTAATCACTATCATACAAATAATTAATGTCTCATCTCAATATTACCCAATTTACTTTATTATATCAAATAGATTTTTCTTAGGTTGTCATATTATTTAACCATCGTTTGGTCCCATTACTTTTAAAATAAATTTTTTCTCTTATTTTCAATAATATATTCTTCAATAAAACAATATTATACATAAATTCAAAACTTTTCTTCATTTTTTAACCATACATTCTTCATTAAAATATTATTAAAAATGCATTTTCATTGAAAAAAGGGAATCAAACAGGCTCATTATAGAAACAACCATCAATTTAGGCCATCTCATCTTGATTAGGAGAAAAATTATGTATACTGTGATTGTAGTTAATAATTGTGGAAAGCATTTTTCCATTGAAAACATAAAATCTAAAATTTCATTTTGTGCAAACATATTGTCAACTTGCTTTTCTTTTGTCATTTAATTACTTTTTTTACAATTAGATTCAAGGGACATGCCAAATCTACTTATTAAGTGCTAGTACTTTGGCTTCTCCCCATCTCTATAGGGGGATATGAGCACTTAATTCACTTTTGTTTCATAAACTCGACAGGAGATGAGATTCGTTAACTTGTTAAATTGTTACTACAAAAAAACTCACATCTTAACACACACACACACAGAAAGTTAACAAAAAATTGGTGCAGTAAATTGAGGATTATTCCATGTTATTATACTTTTTGTAATCCTTATTGTGACTAATAAGAACATATAGGCTTCTCACTTGTTCTTTAAGCTTTTGAGCAATCTTTTCAAGTGCTCGATTTTTAAAAGATTCATAGAAGTTCTATTAGAATTAGATCGTTCATAATTGTCGTAAATCTTTTACATTTTGATCTACTTCTCTTTTATTTGCTTATTTTGCTAAGATAATAGCGCCTGTTTGAGTAGCAACTTTTTCTTTTTGGTTATGCAATTTATGTTGGAGTTACCTCGCTATTATCTCGGCAAATTATCTTCGAAATCATAAATTGTGTGGTATAATAATATTAAATTAAATAATAATTTATGCACATGAATAAAAGTCACAAAATCTCCTAGTAACATAGTCGACATCTACATATAGAATCATTAAAAATCAAAAGTAAGACTTGGGGTGGATTCGGGCCGTGGACCGTGGTGGGATGGGATGGAAAATTTTGTCATCCTCACTCGTTCTAAAATGTTCGTGAACTATATAATTCCGATTTGAAGTTTATTAATATTTAGTATGGTGTTATACAATCAATTATTATTTAAATAAGTTTTAGAGTTTTAATCTTAAAATGTCAATATTATTTAAAGGAGCAGTTTAAACAATTTTGTAATTTATTTTAGGATTATTTGATGTGAAATTTATCTCTTAAAATATCCTAACAAGACGATAACTTGTTTGAGAACACAAATCTTGAAATTCATGGACTTATTTTGAGTTTTAAATGGATGAAGTAGTCTCTTTGAATTTAATGAACTTTGAAACGTATTAATAATCGAGTTTTATTTTAATATGTCATTTAGTTAAGAGAAATATTCCGAGCGACTATATATTAATTAATTATTCATAATTATTCAATATCTCCACTTATTCCCATAATATTATTAACATAATATGTTTACGTTTGCAAGCTTCGTCGTCATTATGTGTAAATCATGACCTAATTTTACTCAATAGTTTCCATTTCCCCCATTTTATTTTATTTTTCAATTGAAGTCGTAGGTAAGATTTTGATGTACGACATGGTGCAATTAAGTGGACCCCTACAGTTCAAAAAATCATGATCACTGCACTTCGGTACAACAAAATATTAGTGTGAAAAAATGCTAGTTTACCGACAAACTTAAGGGACGTTTATTTTTCATTTTTCTAAAAATAAGAATGAAAAATATAGTCGTTATGAATCCCACGTAAGAGATAAAAATGCAAATTAGATAGCTTGATGTGATGGATAACGGTCATATTTTTTTATTTTAATAGATAAAGAATGGAAAACAAACAGGGACTTAATTAAATTCTTGGTATAAATTAAAATCATATTTTTAATAAATATGGACTAAATATCAATCTCATAATTCACGAGTTTGGAAAAAGAGAGTCTATTTCGAGGAGAATATGGTGCCACGTAACCGGTCAAGATAGCCATCTTTTATTTGGAGATATTATGAGTTCAAAATAAATGATGTGGTCAAATAGAAAAATTATCGGTCAAACCATTTTTAAAAGTTGAAGATTATTTATGGTATGAGGAAGCACAACATTTGTTACACGTTTAATTATTGGGCGTATATTTTGGTCAATTATAGAGATTTCAATTTGATTGGTTAGTCTTAAAGAATGAACTAATTTGATTCTTAATCGAAAAGTTGAGATTCTGAGCTAGAAAACCTCAATTGTATTGAACAAAAAAATAAAATTTATTTAAGTTTAGCCAAACAATCACTTGGTTTATCTTAATATTTAAGTTTACTCAAATAAAAAAATTAATATTTAATTTACTTTCTTGTTTAAATATTTCATTAATTAATTATCTTAATTGGTCCTTATTTAATTATTTATTTTAAACACCTACTCAAATAAAAAAATTAATATTTAATTTACTTTCTTGTTTAAATATTTCATTAATTAATTATCTTAATTGGTCCTTATTTAATTATTTATTTTAAACACCTACTCAAATAAAAAAATTAATATTTAATTTACTTTCTTGTTTAAATATTTCATTAATTAATTATCTTAATTGGTCCTTATTTAATTATTTATTTTAAACACCTACTCAAATAAAAAAATTAATATTTAATTTGGTTTCTCGTTTAAATATTTCTCTATTAATTACCTTAATTGGTTAAGTATATTGTTTATTTAATATTTATTTCCTTTATTTAAATAATCACTTATGTAAATAAAAAATTAATATTTATTTTAATTTCTTATTTAAATATTTATTTATTTAATTCTCTTAATTAGTTATGTATGTTATTTATTTATTGTTTAATTACTTTGTTTAATTATTTATTTAATCACTTAATTAAATAAAAAATTAATATTTAATTTAATTTCTTATTTAGATATTTCATTAATTAATTATCTTAATTGGTTATGTATTTTATGCTTTTAAAATTTAATTACTCTATTTAATTATTTATTTAATCACTTATTTAAATAAATTGATTAATATTTATTTTAATTTCTTATTTAAATATTTCATTAATTATTTATCTTATTTAATTATTTATATTCTTTATTTAATATTTAATTACTTTGTTTTTTTATTTATTTAATCACTCAATTAAATAAAAAAGTAATATTTAATTTAATTTCTTATTTAGATATTTCATTTATAAATTATCTTAATTGGTCGTGTATATTATGTAATTAATATTTCATTACCTTATTTAATTATTATTTTAATCATTTATTTGAATAAAAATTAATTTTTAAATATCAATTAATTTTTTTAATAATTCAATAATTAATTCTCTTAATTGGTTATGTATATTATTAGTTATTAATATTTAATTACTTTATTTTAATTTCTTATTTAAATAAAAACATTATACCATAATGTACAAGTGGCATAATATTATTGAAGAATTGAAAAACAATTTTTTCGATCCTTCACTCATGAAATTCCACATGTACATTATGGACATCCTTATGAATTAGTACATGTAGAACTTCCAATATTTAATTTGATTTATCGTTTTAATATTTCTTTATTAATTATCTTAATTGGTTATGTATATTTAATTACTTTATTCAATTATTTATTTTTAAAAAATTCAAATAAAAAATTAATATTTAATTTAATTTCTTCTTTAGATATTTCATTAATTAATTATCTTAATTGGTTATGTATATTGTTTGTTTAATATTTCATTACTTTACTTAACTATTTATTTAATCACTTATTCGAATACAAAATTAATACTTAATTTAATTCATTGTTTAAATATCTCATTAATTATTTATCTTAATTGATTACGTATATTATTTATTTAATATTTAATTAAAACATAAATCACACGATGTATGAAAATATCTAACAGAGATGGAAGTCAAACATTAGGCACGGTCACATTTTCAAGGCATCGAACATTATTCAAAAATGTCAAAACTATATTTCCTCTACCAGATGAAGTCGAGTGGAAAGTTCTCGATTATAGTATGTTGCTCTCTACCGAACGAATGTGTAATATCTATTTAAGTTGTATGTACTCTCCATTTATAGTATGTTATTGATTTCCTCAATTTTCTCTACTTATAGTATGTTATTGATTACATAAAAATTGACCCAAAGAATATGTAATATTTACTTAAATCGTATTTACTCTCTATTTATAATATTTCACAGAATTCCTTAATTTTCTTTATTTATAGTGTGTTATATATGTAATTAAGAGTAATTAGTTATTTATTACACAATTACAGTTGATAACTGTAAGCTTTGTCCCCATGGATAGTTGTTAAATATGTCAATGTCTTCAACAACCTCCAAATGAAATACGTCGATCGACGTCTTCTTGTGATGACACTTCAGTATGCTCTCTACGATATAAACATCATCCCCAATTTCAACTTATCAAACATATTGTCGCATTCCTTGAATATGTCTCCTAACTGTGTCATTGTTACTTTACTTAATTAAATTGTTTGTCTAATATTTAATTGTTAATTATTTATTTAAATTGTTCATTTAAATTATTTATTCAGTATTTAAACGTGTATTTAAATTATTTATTTTAATTGTTTAGTTGTTTATTTAATATTTATTTTAATTGTTAATTGAATGTTTAATTGTTTGTTTTAATTGTTAATTATTTATTTCAATTGTTTATTTAATATTTAATTATTTATTTTTATTATTTATATTTATGGTTCATTTAAATTATTTATTTATTACTTAAATGTTATTTATTTATTTCAATTGTTTATAGAATTTGTTTAATTACTTATTTTTTATTTTTTATATTTATTGTTCATTTAAATTATTTATTTAATATTTAAATGCTAATTATTTATTTCAATTGTTTATTTAATATTTAATTACTTATTTAAACTATTTTTTATTTTTTATATTTATTTGTTATATTTAATTACTTATTTAAACTATTTTTTATTATTTATGTTTATTTGTTATTTATGTTAAGTAATTATTTTTATTGCTTAATTAATATTTAATTTATTTCTTTATTGAATTTATTTCAATTAGTTATTTATCATTTCAATTAGTTTATTATTTCAATTAGTTATTTATTATTTACTTAAATAAAAATATACATAAATAATTAACATAATTCATAAAATATTTAAATAAATAATAAAGTATAAAATACATAATTATATATTAAACAAATAATATATATAAACAATTAAAGTAATTACTTAAAAATTTAAATAGATAATTAAATTAAATATTGATTTCTTAAATTATTTATTTAATATTTAATATATTTTTTATTCAAATATATCATTAATTAGTTTAATTGGTTATGTATATTGTTTGTTTAATATTTAATGACTCTATTGAATTGTTTATTTCATATTTATTTACTTCATTTGATTATTTATATTAATTTCTTATTTATTTTAATTGTTTATTGAATATTTAATTGTTTATCATCTTTATTTAAATTGTTTATTTCATTATTTAAATTATTTATAATTTAAATAAAATGAAATAAAAAGCAAATAATTATTTTACTATTTAATTATTTATTTAATCACTTATTTAAATAAAAGAATTAGTATTTATTTTAATTTCTTATTTAAATATTTCATTAATTAATTATCTTAGTTAATTATGTATTTCTTTATTTAGTATTTAATTACTTTGTTTATTTATTTATTTAATCACTCAATTAAATAAAAAAGTAATATTTAATTTAATTTCTTATTTAGATATTTCATTTATAAATTATCTTAATTGGTCGTGTATATTATGTAATTAATATTCCATTACCTTATTTAATTTTTATTTTAATCACTTATTTGAATAAAAATTAATTTTTAAATATCAATTAATTTTTTTAATAATTCAATAATTAATTCTCTTAATTGGTTATGTATAGTATTAGTCATTAATATTTAATTACTTTATTTTAATTCCTTATTTAAATAAAAACATTATACCATAATGTACAAGTGGCATAATATTATTGAAGAATTGAAAAATAATTTTTTCGATCCTTCACTCATGAAATTTCACATGTACATTATGGACATCCTTATGAATTAGTACATGTAGAACTTCCAATATTTAATTTGATTTATCGTTTTAATATTTCTTTATTAATTATCTTAATTGGTTATGTATATTTAATTACTTTATTCAATTATTTATTTTTAAAAAATTCAAATAAAAAATTAATATTTAATTTAATTTCTTCTTTAGATATTTCATTAATTAATTATCTTAATTGGTTATGTATATTGTTTGTTTAATATTTCATTACTTTACTTAACTATTTATTTAATCACTTATTCGAAACAAAATTAATACTTAATTTAATTCATTCTTTAAATATCTCATTAATTATTTATCTTAATTGATTAAGTATATTATTTATTTAATATTTAATTAAAACATAAATCACACGATGTATGAAAATATCTAACAGAGATGGAAGTCAAACATTAGGCACGGTCACATTTTCAAGGCATCGAACATTATTCAAAAATTTCAAAACTATATTTCCTCTACCAGATGAAGTCGAGTGGAAAGTTCTCGATTATAGTATGTTACTCTCTACCGAACGAATGTGTAATATCTATTTAAGTTGTATGTACTCTCCATTTATAGTATGTTATTGATTTCCTCAATTTTCTCTACTTATAGTATGTTATTGATTACATAAAAATTGACCCAAGGAATATGTAATATTTTACTTAAATCGTATTTACTCTCTATTTATAATATTTCACAGAATTCCTTAATTTTCTTTATTTATAGTGTGTTATATATGTAATTAAGAGTAATTAGTTATTTATTACACAATTACATAAAATCTAGAGTATTATAAACGTTTTAAAAAATGCTTACATTTTAAATTATTACAATTACGGATCACAATGTACATAAAAGAAATCTTACATTTAAAAAAAATGCTTACATTTTAATGTGTGTTTGGTTTATTAGCTCTACCATGTCTGATGCTAAAAATTTAATATATTTCAATTTGATCTGAATCCGACGAATTTAATGGGAGATGGATTTAGGGTCTTAATCCAATAACCCAATCGAAATTCGAATCCGAT
Source organism: Olea europaea var. sylvestris (assembly GCF_002742605.1). NCBI lineage: Eukaryota > Viridiplantae > Streptophyta > Magnoliopsida > Lamiales > Oleaceae > Olea > Olea europaea. Next base: position 143,023 of record NW_019233817.1, read on the forward strand.
AATCCGTTAACTAAATGAATCAAATATGGATATAGGTCGATCCAATCCGATATCACTAAAACATTCCAAAAGGAGCATCATTTAGATTAAAAAAAAAGATTTGAGTCTTCTAATATAAAAAGTGAGCCCATAAAGATAGTTCAAATATTTTTTAAAATAAATAATTAATTAAAATCTTGTTGAGGCTATGATTTTCAATGAAAAATAAATAAAATCTTTATTTTTCTAATTTTTCAATTTCGGATCGGATATCCGATAACATAATTAATCGGATATGAATTTAACATTCAAATATTCGTCGGATTATTAGATCGGATTGAATAGGATAATTATTCTTAACGGTTCAATCCATTTATAGCCCTAACTTCAATGTGAAGATTCAAGGATAATTATTCTTAAAGGTTCAATCCATTTATAGCCCTAACTTCTATGTGAAGATTCAACAATTGCCCCGAGTTAAATTCACGAAAGAGATTGGGCAATGTACCGTCGACGAATGTTCTCTTTTTTGTCTCGATCGTGTATGGAGAAACAATGTGTTGTAACAGCAATCTAGTCCTCTTACTAATCATTTGCTTTAGCACGTCAATAACATATTTCTTACAGGATGTCACTTCCATTGTCTTCTCCGACATAATTGTCACATTATCCAAACTCGCGACATTATCTGTCAAAATGGTGGTCATTTCCAGCATAATTATGTATATTATTTATTTAATATTTAATTACTTAATTAACATAATTCATAAAATATTTAAATAAATAATAAAGTATAAAATACATAATTATATATTAAACAAATAATATATATAAACAATTAAAGTAATTACTTAAAAATTTAAATAGATAATTAAATTAAATATTGATTTCTTAAATTATTTATTTAATATTTAATATATTTTTTATTCAAATATATCATTAATTAGTTTAATTGGTTATGTATATTGTTTGTTTAATATTTAATGACTCTATTGAATTGTTTATTTCATATTTATTTACTTCATTTGATTATTTATATTAATTTCTTATTTATTTTAATTTGTTTATTGAATATTCAATTGTTTATTATATTTATTTCATTATTTAAATTATTTATATTTTTAAAAAAATGAAATAAAAAATAATTAATTATTTTACTTAAATAAACAATTTACATAATTCATGAAATATTTATAAACAATTAAATTCAATATGTTAAAAAAAATGGCTGGCATGGGCCAATCCAGGCGGCGGGGTAGTCTAGGCCGTCTGGATTTGGACATTTGGGCTATCTGGGTCATCTGGATCTAGACGGTGACGTCGTTGCCGCCTGAATAGTCTGAAAATTCCATTTTCGACGAGCTCCATCCCATTTTTTCACTTTTTTTAACCAATTCAACCTCAAATTCGACTTTTCCTTCCATTTTAACTATAAAAATTTGTATTAAACTCATAATTTAACATATTTAAATCTTAAACATTCAAATTTTTATGTGTTAAATTCAAACATTCAAATTCCCACATATGCCTCAATGGTGAGTAAATTACAAAAAAACAAATCTAATCTTTGAGAAATGGCGTTCTCTGGTAAATGGTCGAAATGGGATCGGTCTGAGCAGTCCGTAGGTGGCGTTGGTGATTCTCTTTTCTTAGTTTTCTCTTTCTTTCTCCTCCTCTTTATTTGGGGGTATTTTCGACCTTTGGGTAATGTTTACATTTTAAGTTTTTTTTTTCTTTTTTTAATGAGATTTTTTTTTTTATCAAAGGCCATTTTGGAAAAATGAATAAGTCAGGTAGCTATCTACCATCATTTCCTCCATTCAACATTGCTTCGCCACATCCAAATTATCCAATAACCCGCCATTGACGTACAATTTCATCACCTAACATAGATATAGGGAGATGAAGGAATGAGAAAAATATTGAAATTACAAAAATATGACGTTCATGGAAATATTTTTGAAGCTACTTGAACATTCATCATACCAAAGGCATTGTATTTGGGGTTCAAAAATTCTTTCAATTTTTACTCCATTAAAGTCCACATATTACATAAATGAATATACTTAGAATTGGAGGACTATTGTTGCGTGTTGTCACACCTAGTCAACCTACCCGGGACAATGGCCCACTCATGGTGATTCACGTGGCATTCCTGTCGAGGTGTCACACAATGTCGAGGTGGGCTACATTCGAACTGCTTCGAGCCGAAGTCCATCTGGCGAGGCTCCTTTTTGTCCGAGGCCCATTGACCGAGGCCTACGAACCGAAGTCAGGCTGTTGGAACCTGTTGAGAGCAGCTGAGGCCCTCAAGTGGAAGTATCATGAAAAATGGCCGAAGCCCCGAAGTTGATGCGCGAGCCTCTGAACCACAAGGAAACATCCTCCATGGTCATTTCTCCTAAGAGATCGTCTGCACAGATCTTATTCGAATAATTGATGGAACGTTTGTCATAAGCATAAATGTCAAGTCTTGTCACTAGCATGGAGGCCCTGCACAAGCAATAAATGCGCCGCAAGCTAGCAAGTCAAGCCCCATACCTAAGAAAAGATGTTTGAACTAAGGAGATGAGGCCACGTGCCACTTCATCCAAGGGCTCCCATTTCATATGTACTACTATAAATACTTCCCTTGTGTAATATTAAAAGGCTAATGCAAGAATCAATACAAAGAACTACATTTACTCAACTCTCTCTCATTTTACTTGCAATACACAAATCGAGTTTATACACATTTACATATACCTTTATGAACACCGGTTGGTAATCATTGTACAATCGGATTACGAACAACCCGTCGAATTTCGAAAGTCACCGTCCTGCGTCGTTGGAATACTCCCACGCCCTTTGAACAGCTCGTTTTAGACCGTCCACGTGTCTTAGCGTGTTGGACATTTGCCCACACAAGCGCGGGTGGGACCGGCATCTGTTGGCGCACTTTTTGGGGTCAACAGATTGGTCGAGGACGAACGCCGACTGTTAGATCGAATCTCACTCAATCTGAGCCCTCAATTTCAGATCCAATCCAAGGTGTTGAATTCAAAGGGGTTTTCAATCCTACGCCTCAAATTCATGCGTGCCTCCCACTCACCTTTTCCAGCGCGTCTGCTTCTAGAAGCGCTAGCTGCCCTCATAATTGCGTTTTTAATACGACGACAGCAGGCGCCTTGGAAGTCGTAACGATTCAGCCACTTTTCCTCGGAAACGAGCACAAGACATCAAATCATTGGCTCAGCTATCAAGGCACAATCATTACCATTGGACCTCGGCTTCATCTCTACATTCAGCTATCAAGCCTCGCAGGTTCGGTTCCTCAACCACCTCGGTTCCCTCCTCAACATTCAGCAACAAGTCTCGCAGGTTCGGTTCCTCAACCACCTCGGCTCCCTCTTCATCATTCAGCAACAAGCCTCGCAGGTTCGGTTCCTCAACCACCTCGGCTCCCTCCTCAACATTCAGCAACAAGCCTCGCAGGTTCGGTTCCTCAACCACTTCGACTCCATCTTCAAAAGTTCGACACCTCGCCTACTTCATCGCTCACCCACAGCAACACTTCTCTAACTCTAACCATGATATAAATATCTATACTTGGACTTGGGGGACTATTATTTGGGGTTCAAAAATTCTTTCAATTTTTACTCCATTAAAGTCCACGCATTACATAAATGAATATACTTGGACTTGGGGGACTATTGTTGCGTGTTGTCACACCTGGCCAACCTACCCGGGACAATGGCCCACTCATAGCAATCCACGTGGCATTCCTATCGAGGTATCACACAATGCCGAGGTGGGCTACATCCGAACTGTTTCGAGGCGAAGTCCATTTGCCGAGGCTCCTTTTTGTCCGAGGCCCATTGACCGAGGCCTACGAATCGAAGCCAGGCTGCTGGAACCTGTTGAGAGCAGCTGAGGCCCTTAAGTGGAAGTATCATGACAAATGGCCGAAGCCCCGAAGCTGATGCGCGAGCCTCTGAACCACAAGGAAACATCCTCCATGGTCACTTCTCCCAAGTGATCGCCTGCACAGATCTTATTCGAATGATTGATGGAATGTTTGTCATAAGCATAAATGTCAAGTCTTGTCACTAGCATGGAGGCCCTGCGCAAGCAATAAATGCGCCGCAAGCTAGCAAGTCAAGTCCCATACCTAGGAAAAGATGTTTGAACTAAGGAGATGAGGCCACGTACCACTTTATCCAAGGGCTTCCATTTCATATGTACTACTATAAATACTTCCCTTGTGTAATATCAAAAGGCTAATGCAAGAATCAATATAAAGAACTACATTTACTCAACTCTCTCTCATTTTACTTGCAATACACAAATCGAGTTTATACACATTTACATATACCTTTATGAACACCGGTTGGTAATCATTGTACAATCGGATTACGAACAACCCGCCGGATTCCGAATGTCACCGTCCCGCGTCGTTGGGCTACTCCCACGCCCTTTGAACTGCTTGTTTTAGACCGTCCACGTGTCTTAGTGTGTTGGACATTCGCCCACGCAAGCGCGGGTGGGACCGACATTTGTTTGCGCACTTTTTGTGATCAACACATTGGATTATGTTTTCTTATGCTTTAATAATGAATAGAATAAATGACTGTGAAATTCGGAATGAACTCAACAAATTCCAGAAAAATAACAGTGAAAAATACAAACACGTGTATGCATATCTATATAGACATAGATATAGAGAGATGAAGGAACGGAAAAATTAAAGAACCTTAGATGTGCCACGGCGGTATACCCTGGAGACCCGGATAGGAGTAAGACACGCAGGTTATTTGGTAGATCTTTGGGGCCCACACCTGATCCGCCCACCACACTTCCAGGAATTTCAGAGTAAAATGTTTGATTAGCCATTGAACTTTGATATGTATCACGGCTTACTCACTGATCTTTAAAACTTATTCCATTGGCCATTCAACTTTACTACGTCGCCCATCGGATGAAAACTGTCAATAACGTTGCTTACGGTATACTGACGGTATAATGACGTGGCATGTTAAATTGGTAATAATTTCATTCATTTCATTACTCTCTCGCCCTCCCGTTTGCAATTGGAAAGAAATTCCCAAAAATTCTAAGGCGAAACCCTAGCAAATCTGGTGATCTTTGTCAAACAAGGAGTTCGAACTGCCTACAATTGCCAGAACCGAAGGAATTCTTCGATCAAAATCCTTGTTTTGAGCACGACAAGCCCTGTGTATTGTTGTCTGGCATATCCATATGTCAAATTTTAGCTTATGTACATTATCTAATTTTATTAATGCAGTTCCTCGGTGCAAAGCTATCTCCAGAATTTGGATTTTTTTCTTATATTTAACAATTACCATCTATTGCAAGACTGCTTAAAGAATTTTGGAAAATTGGAATTATCTATTTGATAAAAGGACATTAATTTCAGTTTTCAGATAAACCAATGGAGTATGTTGTTTTTACTGAATTATGTGGAATCTCTTAGAATGATAGGAAAGAAAAAGGGCATTTGTCACAGTTGTATGAAGCCTACAAACTGTCATATTGCCATTCAAAGCAACGATGCCCAAATTGTGGGTTAAGGTTCGTGAAATGTACGGAGGTGGAGAAAAAACTAAAAACATAGGGCGCTTTTTTCTTGTGTTGTACTAGAGATTGTGGGTATGTCGATTGAATTGATGATTCATCGTCGAGGACAAAACCTTTGCACTTCGAAGGAGAGTCTGGTGGAGAATCGAGATCCCTTTTTTTAGTTATGCCAATGCCTGATCCAAATGAAGAGCTGCCATGCATATTGAAGATAATGGCTCAAATAACTGGAAAGAAGAACGTGGAGGTCTCCTTGAACATAACAATGTGAAAGGGAAAAGAGTCATTTGTAGTTTTTATATTTGTGTAACATGCACTAACTTCAGTTTAAACTACGTTTGGTGTATGTTTCTTATGTCGTAACAGATTGATTGAATATTTTAAGATTCCTATTTGTGAAATTAAATTTAGTATTCATCATTTGATTGGATGAATTGTGTTTGATGTGTCTTTTTTATGGTTTTGTAGCTTGTATAGGTGATGTAATTAGGAAGCATTAAGAGTGAAATCGTCGGTGGTGTTGCTGGATTTTTTGTTTGTTTAGGGGGTAGGGACAAGTGTTTTTTGAAGGCAGGTTGTTGATTATTGTTGCTGTTTTGATGTACAATTTACAATTCCAAAAGTGAAACTGGTGAATTTGTTATACTCCATTTTTAAAAATCTTGTAAATTGGGAAAAGGCATTCCTGGATTTAGACTCTCTGAATCTTTATAATGCTTTTGATATTTCCACTGTTAAGTGGGAAAAACCATTATAAAGAAACTTAAAATCTTTATAATCTTTAGCTTGTCAAGTGGGAAAAACTATTATGTCCCTATTGAATTAGTTGGCGAAAGGGCACATAATCTGCTGAAAACGTAGCGAGTAAATATGATGCATGATAAAAATAATGAACAAGAGTTCTAACATTATTTTCTTAGAACCCATCATGCATTGACATATGACTTCCCACACAAGTACGTCAGGTTCATATTCGAGTTAAGAAATTATCTATCATCATGTTAATTTCTTTGCCCGAATCCACCAAAAAAATCTCATCAAAGCTGCAAAACATGTACATATTTGGTTTACACATTACCAGTTAATACTATATACTCAAAATGTATGCAAAATGTTAAAAAAACAAAAAAAAAAACAAAAAAAAAAAACTACGTTCCAGTCATCAGCTTCCTAGTGTACTGGTTTCGCATCTCGATGTAGCTCTGGCTGTGTTTGGAGCTCTTTTGGTGCGTGTCTTGGTTGCTTTAGGCTTCATCCATATCGTGTAAGCTGTCAACCATTTCTTCAAAGTAAACTTCAACGGTCGGCACATTTCTTGCTGCTTCATGATCACGATTAGGTATCATGATTGCTGGATCAGGTGTTACACAATCTCTTTTAAAAGACTAGATGTATTAAAAGACCTCTTGGTATATGATACTGAAAAATTGAATGAACATTTGCCTTGTTACATTTGTTCCCTAGCTAAACAAAGGAGATTATCCTTTGAATCACACAATCATCTTTCTAGTAAGCCCTTTGATCTAATACATTGTGACATATGGGCCCCTATCATGTGACATCTCACTCTAGTTATAGATATTTTATGACTCTGGTAGATGATCATTCTAGATTCACGTGGCTTTATATGTTAAGAGAAAAGTCTGATGTTGTGGGAGCTGTGCACAGATTCTTCAACTTGGTTGCCACACAATTTCAAGCTGTCATTACATCATTTAGATCAAATAATGCCAATGAGTTATCATTCAAAGGTTTCCTTGCCGAAAAGGAAGTTATTCATCGTTTAGCTGTGTTGAACGACCACGACAGAACTCAGTTGTTGAACGTAAGCACCAACATCTTCTGAATGTGGCTCGTGCCCTTTTTTTAATCCAGAGTCCCAATTATATTATGATCAGAATGTGTACTAACTGTGGCATACTTAATCAATAGAACACCATCTCCCATTTTACATCACAAAACCCCATTTAAAGTACTACATAGCAACAAAGCCGACTACTCTTGTCTTAGAGTTTTTGGTTGTTTGGGGTTTGCATCAACACTTAATGCCCACAGGACCAAGTTCCAGCCAAGAGCCAAGATGTGTGTCTTCTTGGGCTATCTATCAGGTATCAAAGGTTTCAAACTTCTTGACGTGTCTTCAAAGCAGATCTTTATCTCCAGGGATGTCGTCTTTCACGAAGACATATTTCCCTTTCACTCCATCAAAAATAATGATGAAGTATTAGACCCCTTCCCTAATTTGGTTTTACCCTCATCTTCTTTATCTTTTCCACATGATTTTCCTGTTGACTGTAATCCTGCTTCATCTCCAGTTCATACCCCAAGTTCACAGTCTATTCGTGAACATCCAGAGTCAAATGTACCTTATGTCACCGTTAGTCGTAGATCCCATAGAGTCTCTAGACCTCCCTCATATCTAAAAGACTTCCATTGCAATTTACTTTCATCCAATTCTCCACATTCAAAAACTTCCATTGGCCAATATCTCTCTTATGATAAATTGTCTACTCCCTATTGCCAATTCATATTAAATATCTCCTCTCAGTCTGAACCTCAATACTTCCATCAAGCAGTAAATTTCCTCATTGGCGCGATGCCATGAAGCTCGAGCTGGAAGCCAGGATCTCAATCAAACTTGGTCCCTTATTCCCTTATCGGCTGGAAAGCACACAATAGGCTGTAAATGGGTTTTCAAGAAAAAATATAATTCTGATGGCTCCTTGGAAAGACACAAGGAACGCCTTGTCGCTAAAGGCTTTACACGACAAAAGGGGTTAGATTATTTTGATACATTCTCTCTCCAGTAGCTAAAATTGTTTTTGTCAAAGTCATGCTTGCTCTTGCAGCCTATAATAAGTGGCACTTGATCCAACTAGATGTGAACAATATCTTCTTAAATGGGGACTTTTTTGAGGAGGTTTACATGGACCTTCCCCTTGGCTGCGACCTTATTAAACCTCTCAAACATGGGGAGAAATTGGTGTTTAAGTTGCATAAATCGATATATGGTCTCAAGCAAGCTTCGAGACAATGGAATTCCAAATTCTCTCATGCCCTCATCCAGTATGGTTTCATCCAATCTAAAGCAGATTATTCTCTCTTCACAAAAGGGTCAGGTGATAGCTTTGTAGCCTTATTGGTGTATGTTGATGATATAGTCATTATCGGTCCCAATATTCAGGTGATTAATGAGTTGAAGGAATTTTTACATTCTCAATTCAAACTCAAAGATTTGGGATGCTTAAAGTTCTTCTTGGGAATTGAAATTGCCTGAGCATCAACAGCAATTACCATCTCACAAAGAAATTATACATTGCAACTGATTGAAGATGCAGGTTATTTGGATTGCAAGCCAGTCAACAGTCCTATGGATTCAAAGATTAATCTCAGTGCAGATGATGGAGACTTGTTATCGAACGCATCTCATTATTGAAAACTGATTGGAAGACTGATATATTTGACTCTTACTAGGCCAAACATCATATTTGCAATACACAATATAAGTCAATACATGTCTCGGCCAAGGCTACCCAATCTCAAAGCAGTACATCACCTTCTTTGCTACTTGAAAGGGAGTCCTGTCAAGGCCTTCATTTTCCTTCTAACTTACCTTTAGGCTTTGATTCCTCCATCAAGATTCGAGCTTTCTCTAATGCTGCCTGGGGATCATGCATTGACACATGAAAGTGCACCACTGGGTTTTGTGTCTTCATTGGCGAATCATTAGTTTCTTGGATATCTAAACGCCAATCTACCATCCCTCATTCCTCAGCTAAAGCAGAATATGTTGACCTAATGGTTGACTTCTTATTTTAAATATCACAAACAAATTGCGTTTGATCTTAACAAATTGAATTTAAGTGATTGATAGTGTTATTGCAAATTTATGACACGAAAGATCTAGATCGAGAATCATGCAACCTTAGCACAAAATGATAAACACACAAGCAAGATTGAAGATTCACGAACGAGGAAATGGAAATCGAGCTTTCACGCACAAAATCGCATTGGATGAAGAAATTGAGGACATTAGCTATAGATGCATTTCTATACTCAAATGTAAAGGTAAAACACTTTAATATTTTACATCAATTATAGCTCAAAAAAATTTTATACACAAGGATTATCATGACAAACTTTACTTGTATAAAAATTATTTTTAAAAGATAAGTAATTTGACTTTCACAATTAAATCTTTATGAAAGTACTTATCTATATGAAGTATATAAGAAAACCCTTCAAGTACCTTAAAGAACATTTTTCACGAAGAAGGAAAAATTCGATGGGCAAAACAATTGCCCATCCGAACGTCCGGATGGGGTGTTCAACGGTCGGATTTTTTACCGTTTGGCAAACGGCTAGTTATCCGTCCGGATACCAGGCAAACATCCGAATCACTTGTCTGCATCTTCTGTTTGAATACCACTCTTTCTACATCTTTTAAAACAAGAATTCTAAAGCATTAAAGAGAGTTATTTATTGATCTTATCTACCTTGTTTTTCAATCTTTAAGAGATCAAAATATTTATTTGTTGAAAATTTTTTTGAGTGAGTAACTTTTTGAAAATCATACATCTCAATAAAAGTTATTTCACACAACACTTGAGCTATATTCTTTGTGATTTATCGAAATGTTGTGCATAATTCTCTCTTAATATTTCGTTGTGTTCATATCATTTGTTAAGTGAGAAGCTTTTCAATTGTGACTTTAATTTTCTTGTTCATTGAATTGTGGGTCGTGTTAAGGTCCCGAAAAGCTCAACGTGTAAATAGATCGGTGCTCCTTAATTGTAAGTCACCGAAAGCATTGTAAGGGTTGGATTGCACCATAAGTCTTTCAAAGATAGTGAAAAAGTCTTTGCTCGTGACGGAGAGCTTGGTAACAGGGGACGTAGATTGTGATTGGATTGAACATCCTTATTACATCGTTTGCACTCTCTTTTTCCTTTTTCTTATTACTTTTGTGTTATTTTGTTTATTCATAATTATTTGCTTAAATTTACATTTATTTTCGAAAAAGTTTCAAATAACCAATTCACCCCCTCTTGGTTACTTGTTCTTGGACTTTCAGAATATAGGGCTCTTGCAGTTATTGTTAGCGAAATAGTTTTGGATCAAACAGTTGCTGATGGACTTTCAAGTTGCTAGCACTTCTCTAGCAATAATATACTGTGACAATGTTGCTGCAATACTGGTTGCAAATAATCCAATTTTCCACGAGCAGACGAAACACATTGAGATCGATTGCCTTCATTCGTGACAAGATCATACCTAGAGCAATTAAACTACTTCAGATCAGATCACAGCACCAACTTGCTGATGCATTCATTAAGCCATTGCCTGCTTCCACACTTTCTCCCTTAATGACCAAGATGTGCGTAAAGAACATTTACAGCACAACTTGAGGGGGACTATTACGAAACATTTGTATAGCTAAGGAGTTAGTTAAGAAGTCGGTTAGGAAGCTAGTTTATTCCATGCCAACTGTGAAGTCAGTTAGCCAGCTGGAAATTAGTTGGAGTTAGTTAGCATCTTCTCTTTTCTATTTATACTGAATGCGTACGTATAATTCAGAGACTTTTGGATAATCAATACAAATCATTCTTCAATTCTCTTTCAACTCTAACATGTTATTAGAGCATAATTGAGCTGCAATTTTTTTTTTTACATTTTTCAATTTAGAAATAGTATCTATAATTTCATTGTAATTCTGATCTACAATGGAGCAAAATCATTCAGAGAATGGTTCTGGTTCAAGGCCGGTTGTTAGCAAATCGACCATTGACGAACCTTCCAATCCATATTTCTTACACCACTCGAATAGCCCTGGGTTGGTGCAGCTCAGCAGCTCGTGGGAGGAAACTATGCCGCCTGGAGCCGTGCAATGACCAGTGCTTTGACCATTAAGAATAAGCTCTCGTTCATCGATGGATCCATGAAGGAACCGGATGCTTCTGATCAAGATCTGGTAAATTCGTGGATTAGAAATAACAATATGGTGATATCATGGATCCTTAATTCCGTTTCGAAGGACATATCAGCCAGCGTGATTTATGCTTCCACAGCTCATGAGATTTGGAACGATCTTAAGGAATGATTTCAACAAAATAATGGACTTCGAATTTTCCAGTTAAGAAGGGAACTGATGAATCTGATGCAAGATCAAAACACTGTAAGTGTGTTCTTCACTAAACTTAAATATATATTGGTCACAAATGATAATAATAATAAAATAACAATGCAATTTCGTGCAGATATTTTTCCTTTTTCAATTCAATTTATTCTTACTAGGCTTGGCAGCAAACTAACAAGTTGGTTTAATCTAAGTTGAGAGCCCTTTTGGCAAGGCTTGAGATTAAAAATTTGCTTCCAAACATGTTTGAATAATTTTTTTTTAATTGTTGACTGGCTAGAAGAGCTTTTAGAAGTTGAGCTAAGCTCTTCTCAAAAACCCCTAAATACGTATCCAGCCAAGTACTACCTGTATACCATTTATTAGGTACTTTTACCCAGCCATACCCGTATAACATTGTACACTTACCAGATTTATAGACTTGGCAGCAAATTTTGGTTTAATCTCAACTAAGAGCCAGCTTAAAGTTAAAAGCTACTTTTGAATAAAGTTAAAAGCTACTTTTGAAATTAAAAAAGTTATTTTTGAATATGTATAGATAATTTATAGGAAGTGTTGTCTAGCTAGAAAATCTTTTAGGAGAAGATAATTTAAGCTCTTCCACAAGAAGCAAAAGCTTGGCCAAACGGGACCTAGATACATATCCAGCCAAGCACTACCTGTATAACATTTATGTACTTATACCCAACCAAGTACCCGTACAACAACTGTACATTTAAAGAGTTAAGAAACTGTAAGACCATAAGAAAAGAGAATTCTACAAGAGGCCCAGAAGTCAAGAGGCAAAAAAACTATATTCACAAACCTGAATGCATTGAAACTAAAGAAACCTAGGATGCCATCACGGGTAATCGCGTGTGCCCTATAACAGCCTGGCGAAGTTGATGATACCCACTCCGGTAATGCTCGAGTGAGAAGCAAAGCTGCCTAATTGCTTCTCGTTTCTCTTCCGCCCCTTCCATAATAATTTCTTGCCTTTTCTCCACCTCTATTTCCAATTCTTTAACTCGTGAACGAAGATCTTCTGCCAGTTCACGTGCAGTGATCAATTCATCGTTCATTTTATCCACTCGGTCTTCTTTAGAATTAATCTCTGCAGAAAATTCAGCAAGTTTAGCATTAAGATTGTCTTTTTCAGCCATCAGTATCTCGTATTTCAGTTTCAGCTCATTGAGGCTTTTGTTTACTTCTTCTATGTGGTCATTTCTCTCGGTTATCTCTGCATTCAACTGCTCAACTTGAGCTCCAAGCATATTTTCCATCTCTTCTTTTCCAGCCTTGACTCGTCTAACGTCCTCCCCTAAGGTTTGGCAGCGTAAATCCAGTTCTTTCAGATTGTCCTCTAAATATGTTCGCTCCTTCACGGTTCTAGTTATTTCTGCTTGAAGTTGCTTGTTTTCTTCAGATAAGCTCTTATTAGCGTTCGATACTGCTTCCTTCAATCCTCTGATTTCTTGATCACGGTCAGCAAGATTGGATTTATACCTAGCAATCCGGTCTTGCAGCTTAGAAGCCTCTCTTTTCTCTCTCTCGACTTTAGTTTTCCATACTGAAACCTCCTTTTGAGCTGATTTAAGCTGATCTTGCAAAATTTGAATACGGGATTCTTTCCTTGTATGGTCCTGCATTGCACTGGCAACTTCCTTTTCCAGTTCACGAAGCTTCGCCCGTGTAATTCTCAGTTCTTCCTCAAGCGTCTGAATTTTGTTCACTGACTCCGAATCTTCCGCTTCTGATCCTTCTGCACTTTTCTGAAGCTCTCTAGTATGATATCTTTCAACTTCAACATCGGATTCCAAAACTTCAGCATCTTTCTGCCTTGTATCATTTGAATCTTCTAAAGATTTATACTTTTGAATCTCAATTGTCAGACGGCTGATTTCTTCTTGAAAGAGTAGTATCTTTTGCTTCGCAGCCCTCAATTCTTCTTCGCGTGCTACTAATTTAGCAAGAACTTCAGAATTTTCATCATCTGACTTCTTAACAGAGAGTTCCAAAATCTGTTTCTGCTGGGCCCGGAGTTTCTCTTTCATCTCACGGTGCTCAGCTTCCAACTCAATAATCCTCTGGCGCATCCCCTGATCCACATCGGTGCTCTGAGTACCCGAATAATTGTTAATAGAGGAATCATCTGATTCTGATTCAGAATCCTGTAGTGATGATTCATCGCCTTTAGTACAAATATCTGAACTATTTCCACTGTTGCCGAGAAAGAATTCAAAACCAGCCGCACGGGGCCCAGATTTACGTTGAGTTGGCCTTGGATCAAGAGACGGCACAGTAGAAGGTGGTTCAGATCCAACATCAGATATGCCAGAGCCCTGAGATTGAAGATCCGAAGGAATATTTTTTCGAAGTTCTCCAGTCACATTATCATAACGCTCGGCCAGTGACTGATATACACGATAAAACTCTTCAACAAGATTGATCAACTCTGGCCTCTTCTTGAAATACATTTCAACCTTTTTGGCAAATGAATCTGCATCCTCTTCTATGAGTTTCAACATCCTTTTGACACTATGGTCCATTTCTGGGATCAACAACCTTTTTGTCATTTTTTAGCTCGATACCATAATTCAAATCAAGACAATAAACAATAATCGAAATTGATAACCTAGGTCGATTGACACATCGTTTCTTCCAGATAAAGTTCGTATATTTAAAGGAGGAGGATTAAAAGTAAAGACTTCTATCATCTGCACTCTATGTAGTACATAGATTTTTTATTTTGCCATTTGCAAGAAACCATTCTACGATTAAAGCAAAAATCAAATTTAATACCTTGGAGATTTTCTTGTAGCCACTTGGAGTTTTTGGGACTAATGTGGCTATCCCACCACCAGGAATGTGATTTTTTCGATTCCAACCGCCTCATTTTGTTTGACTTAACCTAGATGGAAACGAGACTGACATAAAAATATACCACTAAAAATGTCATTGAAACTATGCCGAAAGGATTATGTACTTAGTTTATTACCTGGGTTGATGCCATTGTGCGAAGTGAACAAAATTCGATAGTTGATCCGAAGACTTGTAAAATGAAACAGAGTCGATTACCTGCAATCAAGCCAGGTCTGTGTTAATTAGATACAATATGTTAAAGATATAAGTCATCTATACATAAACTCTAAATTTGATGATGGCAATTACCAGGGGCGGAGCCAGGATTTTAGTTCAGTGCGGGCAAAAAAATTTTGACGACGAATGTCGAGGTTTTGGTCAAGGATTTAATGACGATAAAAAAATAAAACAATAGTACATCAATACTAAAAACGACATAATTTATATATTACACTTGTTCTTTGCGAGTTTTCATACTTTGATATCGTTGTATAATAACTTCATTATTGAACCTGAAAAATATATCTTTCTCCACATAAACAATTGCGCTATCATTCATCCACTGATCACCCAATTACTACTAGGAGTGGGAGTAATTCGAGATGTCAAATGAATCACAAATACTGGAAGCAACTCAAAAAATTAGTGCAATTCACAATTTCACAAAATCAATTCACAATCTCACAATTCAATATATACTATTTCCAAATACTTGGCAACTTGAACCTGTAATCACAGATTCCCAGAGAGCCAGAGCCCAGAGGCAACAATGAACTGGTGGTCCATTGGAAGTTTGTGCCGCTTCGAGCAATTAACGAACAAAGTGCTAATTTAATATGTTAAAAACAAAAAACAAAAAACAAATTATTATAATTTTCACAAATGGAAATAACCAAAAAAAAAATAAGGGAAAAAAAATTTGGGGCTTCGCCTTTTGCTTTCTGGAATCTGGCTTCTTCTTTTGTCGGCTCGGTTGGTTGGCGTTGGCACTTGGCGCCTTGGCGGAGCTGAGGATGTAAAGTCGGAGTCAGAGATGTGAGATGTCAAGATGAGAGCCTAGAGTAGGAGATATATAATAATGGACTGTCGGATAAGGAAAGGGAACGACGGTTGTACTGTTACGACTGTCGAAGACGACGGTTGACAGAGAGGGAAGGGAATGGCGGGCTTTGTCACAGGTGGAGAGGGAAGTGGGTGGCGAAGTGTGAAATCATCACAGACAAAGTCATGAAGGGTAGAATTTTTGAAATGAATGAATGGGTTTGGGTCAACAATTGATTCAATTGAATTTTGATATGAATAGGACTAAAACGGGTCATGACCTTGCACAATTGGGCTTCTCTCTCTATGTTGGATCGAGAATTGAGTTACTTGGTTAAACAAACAAACAAACCTCAAAAATTTTTGGCCCAAAATTCCAGTGGGGGCATCTGCCTGCACTGGACGTACAGTGGCTCCGCCCCTGGCAATTACCCTACCTTGAATATATTGATCCACCATCCATAACCATGTTAAGAATTAGAAGTATTTCTTGAAATCTAAAATTCAACAAACATATATGTTTTCTAAAAGCTTAAACTCTTTTTAGACAAGGTAGTTCTATGATATCAAAGACACAGTTCAAATATCTCAGCACAAGTTTGTTTTTTTTTTTAAAAACAAAGGAAATTTAGCCTAAGTATGAGTGTTAGACAACACTAATTTGGATTTTTTTTTTTTTTTTTTAAAAACAAAGGAAATTTAGCCTAAGTATGAGTGTTAGACAACACTAATTTGGATTTTTTTTTTTTTTTTTTAATGGCCGTGGTGTACGAGCCAACTTACGCACACATCGACTAATCCCACGAACTCCTGAAATTTATAACTGAATACTCACCTCAATAGCCCTGAGAGGATTCGATCTAATAACCATTGAAGAGCACACCCAACCTGACTACTGAGCTACTTGATAGTTCATCCATTCTTAAAATTTTGAACCAATATAATACCAATAAATAAATAATAATAATAAGCCAGAAAGTTCATAATGAACAATAATTTATGACAAAAGGGCCAAACCAGTAGGCCTAATAAAGAAGTGAGTTGAGAATGGAGCCCCGATAATAAAGCATAGGATTAGTCTGGAACCGCAAATAATACAAGGAATGAAGGAAATAAAACCCAAAAAAAAATAAAAAAATAAAAAAATAATTATATATGTCTAGAGAGAGAATAGATATCAAGACAGACAAGCCTGAAGTTTGGGAATAACGCTCCTTGGACGGGGGCAATGGCAGGGATGGGGTGACTGAGAGCAATGACAGGTGTTGTGTTTTTCTCCCCAAAGTATTCAATCATGACATGTGTCACCATATGTCATCGAGTGTGTCGCTGCAGCAAGATTGGCAGCAGAGCAGTAAAGTCATGGTCTTCCCGTCATATTCTTGACTGAATATTATTTTATTTAATAATTGAGAAAAAGGAAAAATAGAATCATATTCGTATGAAATTTATGTTTTACGGAATTATTACAGTTATGTCTGAAAAGGGATGAATTCAAAAGGTTTTATTCTTTGAAAAAAAAAAAAAAAAAGAGAATGGTTTCACTGAAAAGGAAGAGGAAATGCCACCCCACAACACAACAGAATTCAGTGAACATGTGATGTGGGCTAAAGTAATTACTGAAGGTATATTGTAAAGGTCATATATGTCACTTAAAGAGGCCATTAATCTACCACATCAACTTGTTTGGGCCCATTGTACATAAATTTTACAATATATACAATTATTTCATAAATACAATTATTATAATTATTTCGTCCCCTCCACCGACACCTCCCCTATCCCTACTATCATCTATAATGATTTTAATGAAATATTTGTGTACATCCCCACCCTTTCACTGCTACCCTCCCAATCACCATTTTTGCCACCATTTTTGCCACTGTCTAGGGCTTCCATCGTCTATCGATTGTATCTCCTTGAATATGACTCTGACCCTCTTCCTCAATCAACGATGTCAACTTAGTGAGCACTTTAAACTGACATATTAACATTTCACCGAGTAAAAGACCATACATCGAGTTTTCGAAATGATGTACAACATAAAATCACAAATGAATATATATACCTCAAGATCGTCAATGAGAGCTGATAACTGTCAGCTCTGTCCCATGGATAATTGTTGAATGTATCAATGTCATCAACAACCTCTAAATGAAATATATCGATCGACGTCTTCTTGTGATGACACTTCAGTATGCTCTCTACGATATAAACATCATCCCCAATTTCAACTTATCAAACATATTGTCGCATTCCTTGAATATGTCTCCTAACTGTGTCATTGTTACTTTACTTAATTAAATCGTTTGTCTAATATTTAATTGTTAGTTATTTATTTAAATTGTTCGTTTAAATTATTTATTTAGTATTTAAATGTGTATTTAAATTATTTATTTTAATTGTTTAGTTGTTTATTTAATATTTATTTTAATTGTTAATTGAATGTTTAACTGTTTGTTTTAATTGTTAATTATTTATTTCAATTGTTTATTTAATATTTAATTATTTATTTTTATTATTTATATTTATGGTTCATTTAAATTATTTATTTATTACTTAAATGCTATTTATTTATTTCAATTGTTTACAGAAATTGTTTAATTACTTATTTTTTATTTTTTATATTTATTGTTCATTTAAATTATTTATTTAATATTTAAATGCTAATTATTTATTTCAATTATTTATTTAATATTTAATTACTTATTTAAACTATTTTTTATTATTTATATTTATTTGTTATTTATGTTAAGTAATTATTTTTATTGCTTAATTAATATTTAATTTATTTCTTTATTGAATTTATTTCAATTAGTTATTTATCATTTCAATTAGTTTATTATTTCAATTAGTTATTTATTATTTACTTAAATAAAAATATACATAAATAATTAACATAATTCATAAAATATTTAAATAAATAATAAAGTATAAAATACATAATTATATATTAAACAAATAATATATATAAATGTACCTAATGTCACCGTTAGTCGTAGATCCCATAGAGTCTCTAGACCTCCCTCATATCTAAAAGACTTCCATTGCAATTTACTTTCATCCAATTCTCCAAATTCAAAAACTTCTCGTCACCATATTGGCCAATATCTCTCTTATGATAAATTGTCTACTCCCTATTGCCAATTCATATTAAATATCTCCTCTCAGTCTGAACCTCAATACTTCCATCAAGCAATAAATTTCATCATAGGCCTGATGCCATGAAGCTCGAGCTGGAAGCCAAGAACTCAATCAAACTGGGTCCCTTATTCCTTTATCGGCTGGAAAGCACACAATAGGCTGTAAATGGGGTTTCAAGAAAAAAATATAATTCTGATGGCTCCTTGGAAAGACACAAGGAACGCCTTGTCGCTAAAGGCTTTACACGACAAAAGGGGTTAGATTATTTTGATACATTCTCTCCAGTAGCTAAAATTGTTTTTGTCAAAGTCATGATTGCTCTTGCAGCCTATAATAAGTGGCACTTGGTCCAACTAGATGTGAACAATATCTTCTTAAATGGGGACTTTTTTGAGGAGGTTTACATGGACCTTCCCCTTGGCTGCGACCTTATTAAACCTCTCAAACATGGGGAGAAATTGGTGTTTAAGTTGCATAAATCGATATATGGTCTTAAGCAAGCTTCGAGACAATGGAATTCCAAATTCTCTCATGCCCTCATCCAGTATGGTTTCATCCAATCTAAAGAAGATTATTCTCTCTTCACAAAAGGGTCAGGTGATAGCTTTGTAGCCTTATTGGTGTATGTTGATGATATAGTCATTATCGGTCCCAATATTCAGGTGATTAATGAGTTGAAGGAATTTTTACATTCTCAATTCAAACTCAAAGATTTGGGATGCTTAAAGTTCTTCTTGGGAATTGAAATTGCCTGAGCATCAACAGCAATTACCATCTCACAAAGAAATTATACATTGCAACTGATTGAAGATGCAGGTTATTTGGATTGCAAGCCAGTCAACAGTCCTATGGATTCAAAGATTAATCTCAGTGCAGATGATGGAGACTTGTTATCGAACGCATCTCATTATTGAAAACTGATTGGAAGACTGATATATTTGACTCTTACTAGGCCAAACATCATATTTGCAATACACAATATAAGTCAATACATGTCTCGGCCAAGGCTACCCAATCTCAAAGCAGTACATCACCTTCTTTGCTACTTGAAAGGGAGTCCTGTCAAGGCCTTCATTTTCCTTCTAACTTACCTTTAGGCTTTGATTCCTCCATCAAGATTCGAGCTTTCTCTAATGCTGCCTGGGGATCATGCATTGACACATGAAAGTGCACCACTGGGTTTTGCGTCTTCATTGGCGAATCATTAGTTTCTTGGATATCTAAACGCCAATCTACCATCCCTCATTCCTCAGCTAAAGCAGAATATGTTGACCTAATGGTTGACTTCTTATTTTGATTATCACAAACAAATTGCGTTTGATCTTAACAAATTGAATTTAAGTGATTGATAGTGTTATTGCAAATTTATGACACAAAAGATCTAGATCGAGAATCATGCAACCTTAGCACAAAATGATAAACACACAAGCAAGATTGAAGATTCACGAACGAGGAAATGGAAATCGAGCTTTCACGCACAAAATCGCATTGGATGAAGAAATTGAGGACATTAGCTATAGATGCATTTCTATACTCAAATGTAAAGGTAAAACACTTTAATATTTTACATCAATTATAGCTCAAAAAAATTTTATGCACAAGGATTATCATGACAAACTTTACTTGTATAAAAATTATTTTTAAAACATAAGTAATTTGACTTTCACAATTAAATCTTTATGAAAGTACTTATCTATATGAAGTATATAAGAAAACCCTTCAAGTACCTTAAAGAACATTTTTCACGAAGAAGGAAAAATTCGATGGGCAAAACAATTGCCCATCCGAACGTCCGGATGGGGTGTTCAACGGTCGGATTTTTTACCGTTTGGCAAACGGCTAGTTATCCGTCCGGATACCAGGCAAACATCCGAATCACTTGTCTGCATCTTCTGTTTGAATACCACTCTTTCTACATCTTTTAAAACAAGAATTCTAAAGCATTAAAGAGAGTTATTTATTGATCTTATCTACCTTGTTTTTCAATCTTTAAGAGATCAAAATATTTATTTGTTGAAAATTTTTTTGAGTGAGTAACTTTTTGAAAATCATACATCTCAATAAAAGTTATTTCACACAACACTTGAGCTATATTCTTTGTGATTTATCGAAATGTTGTGCATAATTCTCTCTTAATATTTCGTTGTGTTCATATCATTTGTTAAGTGAGAAGCTTTTCAATTGTGACTTTAATTTTCTTGTTCATTGAATTGTGGGTCGTGTTAAGGTCTCGAAAAGCTCAACGTGTAAATAGATCGGTGCTCCTTAATTGTAAGTCACCGAAAGCATTGTAAGGGTTGGATTGCACCATAAGTCTTTCAAAGATAGTGAAAAAGTCTTTGCTCGTGACGGAGAGCTTGGTAACAGGGGACGTAGATTGTGATTGGATTGAACATCCTTATTACATCGTTTGCACTCTCTTTTTCCTTTCTCTTATTACTTTTGTGTTATTTTGTTTATTCATAATTATTTGCTTAAATTTACATTTATTTTCAAAAAAGTTTCAAATAACCAATTCACCCCCTCTTGGTTACTTGTTCTTGGACTTTCAGAATATAGGGCTCTTGCAGTTATTGTTAGCGAAATAGTTTTGGATCAAACAGTTGCTGATGGACTTTCAAGTTGCTAGCACTTCTCTAGCAATAATATACTGTGACAATGTTGCTGCAATACTGGTTGCAAATAATCCAATTTTCCACGAGCAGACGAAACACATTGAGATCGATTGCCTTCATTCGTGACAAGATCATACCTAGAGCAATTAAACTACTTCAGATCAGATCACAGCACCAACTTGCTGATGCATTCATTAAGCCATTGCCTGCTTCCACACTTTCTCCCTTAATGACCAAGATGTGCGTAAAGAACATTTACAGCACAACTTGAGGGGGACTATTACGAAACATTTGTATAGCTAAGGAGTTAGTTAAGAAGTCGGTTAGGAAGCTAGTTTATTCCATGCCAACTGTGAAGTCAGTTAGCCAGCTGGAAATTAGTTGGAGTTAGTTAGCATCTTCTCTTTTCTATTTATACTGAATGCGTACGTATAATTCAGAGACTTTTGGATAATCAATACAAATCATTCTTCAATTCTCTTTCAACTCTAATATGGTATTAGAGGATAATTGAGCTGCAATTTTTTTAAAAATTTTTCAATTTAGAAATAGTATCTATAATTTCATTGTAATTCTGATCTACAATGGAGCAAAATCAATCAGAGAATGGTTCTGGTTCAAGGCCGGTTGTTAGCAAATCGACCATTGACGAACCTTCCAATCCATATTTCTTACACCACTCGAATAGCCCTGGGTTGGTGCAGCTTAGCAGGTCGTGGGAGAAAACTATGCCGCCTGGAGCCGTGCAATGACCATTCTTTGACCATTAAGAATAAGCTCTTGTTCATCGATGGATCCATGAAGGAACTGGAGCCGTGCAATGACCATTGCTTTGACCATTAAGAATAAGCTCTCGTTCATCGATGGATCCATGAAGGAACCGGATGCTTCTGATCAAGATCTGGTAAATTCGTGGATTAGAAATAACAATATGGTGATATCATGGATCCTTAATTCCGTTTCGAATGACATATCAGCCAGCGTGATCTATGCTTCCACAGCTCATGAGATTTGGAACGATCTTAAGGAATGATTTCAACAAAATAATGGACCTCGAATTTTCCAGTTAAGAAGGGAACTGATGAATCTGATGCAAGATCAAAACACTGTAAGTGTGTTCTTCACTAAACTTAAATATATATTGGTCACAAAATGATAATAATAATAAAATAACAATGCAATTTCGTCCAGATATTTTTCCTTTTTCAATTCAATTTATTCTTGCTAGACTTGGCAGCAAACTAACAAGTTGGTTTAATCTCAGTTGAGAGCCCTTTTGGCAAGGCTTGAGATTAAAAATTTGCTTCCAAACATGTTTGAATAATTTTTTTTTAATTGTTGACTGGCTAGAAGAGCTTTTAGAAGTTGAGCTAAGCTCTTCTCAAAAACCCCTAAATACGTATCCAGCCAAGTACTACCTGTATACCATTTATTAGGTACTTTTACCCAGCCATACCCGTATAACATTGTACACTTACCAGATTTACAGACTTGGCAGCAAATTTTGGTTTAATCTCAACTAAGAGCCAGCTTAAAGTTAAAAGCTACTTTTGAATAAAGTTAAAAGCTACTTTTGAAATTAAAAAAGTTATTTTTGAATACGTATAGATAATTTATAGGAAGTGTTGTCTAGCTTGAAAATCTTTTAGGAGAAGATAATTTAAGCTCTTCCACAAGAAGCAGAAGCTTGGCCAAACGGGACCTAGATACATATCCAGCCAAGCACTACCTGTATAACATTTATGTACTTATACCCAGCCAAGTACCCGTACAACAACTGTACATTTAAAGAGTTAAGAAACTGTAAGACCATAAGAAAAGAGAATTCTACAAGAGGCCTAGAAGTCAAGAGGCAAAAAAACTATATTCACAAACCTGAATGCATTGAAACTAAAGAAACCTAGGATGCCATCACAGGTAATCGCGTGTGCCCTATAACAGCCTGGCGAAGTTGATGATACCCACTCCGGTAATGCTCGAGTGAGAAGCAAAGCTGCCTAATTGCTTCTCGTTTCTCTTCCGCCCCTTCCATAATAATTTCTTGCCTTTTCTCCACCTCTATTTCCAATTCTTTAACTCGTGAACGAAGATCTTCTGCCAGTTCACGTGCAGTGATCAATTCATCGTTCATTTTATCCACTCGGTCTTCTTTAGAATTTATCTCTGCAGAAAATTCAGCAAGTGTAGCATTAAGATTGTCTTTTTCAGCCATCAGTATATCGTATTTCAGTTTCAGCTCATTGAGGCTTTTGTTTAATTCTTCTATGTGGTCATTTCTCTCGGTTATCTCTGCATTCAACTGCTCAACTTGAGCTCCAAGCATATTTTCCATCTCTTCTTTTCCAGCCTTGACTCGTCTAACGTCCTCCCCTAAGGTTTGGCAGCGTAAATCCAGTTCTTTCAGATTGTCCTCTAAATAAGTTCGCTCCTTCACGGTTCTAGTTATTTCTGCTTGAAGTTGGTTGTTTTCTTCAGATAAGCTCTTATTAGCGTTCGATACTGCTTCCTTCAATCCTCTGATTTCTTGATCACGGTCAGCAAGATTGGATTTATACCTAGCAATCCGGTCTTGCAGCTTAGAAGCCTCTCTTTTCTCTCTCTCGACTTTAGTTTTCCATACTGAAACCTCCTTTTGAGCTGATTTAAGCTGATCTTGCAAAATTTGAATACGGGATTCTTTCCTTGTATGGTCCTGCATTGCACTGGCAACTTCCTTTTCCAGTTCACGAAGCTTCGCCCGTGTAATTCTCAGTTCTTCCTCAAGCGTCTGAATTTTGTTCACTGACTCCGAATCTTCCGCTTCTGATCCTTCTGCACTTTTCTGAAGCTCTCTAGTATGATATCTTTCAACTTCAACATCGGATTCCAAAACTTCAGCATCTTTCTGCCTTGTATCATTTGAATCTTCTAAAGATTTATACTTTTGAATCTCAATTGTCAGACGGCTGATTTCTTCTTGAAAGAGTAGTATCTTTTGCTTCGCAGCCCTCAATTCTTCTTCGCGTGCTACTAATTTAGCAAGAACTTCAGAATTTTCATCATCTGACTTCTTAACAGAGAGTTCCAAAATCTGTTTCTGCTGCGTCCGGAGTTTCTCTTTCATCTCACGGTGCTCAGCTTCCAACTCAATAATCCTCTGGGGCATCCCCTGATCCACATCGGTGCTCTGAGTACCCGAATAATTGTTAATAGAGGAATCATCTGATTCTGATTCAGAATCCAGTAGTGATGATTCATCGCCTTTAGTACAAAAATCTGAACTATTTCCACTGTTGCCGAGAAAGAATTCAAAACCAGCCGCACGGGGCCCAGATTTACGTTGAGTTGGCCTTGGATCAGGAGACGGCACAGTAGAAGGTGGTTCAGATCCAATATCAGATATGCCAGAGCCCTGAGATTGAAGATCCGAAGGAATATTTTTTCGAAGTTCTCCAGTCACATTATCATAACGCTCGGCCAGTGACTGATATACACGATAAAACTCTTCAACAAGATTGATCAACTCCGGCCTCTTCTTGAAATACATTTCAACCTTTTTGGCAAATGAATCTGCATCCTCTTCTATGAGTTTCAACATCCTTTTGACACTATGGTCCATTTCTGGGATCAACAACCTTTTTGTCATTTTTTAGCTCGATACCATAATTCAAATCAAGACAATAAACAATAATCGAAATTGATAACCTAGGTCGATTGACACATCGTTTCTTCCAGATAAAGTTCGTATATTTAAAGGAGGAGGATTAAAAGTAAAGACTTCTATCATCTGCACTCTATGTAGTACATAGATTTTTTATTTTGCCATTTGCAAGAAACCATTCTACGATTAAAGCAAAAATCAAATTTAATACCTTGGAGATTTTCTTGTAGCCACTTGGAGTTTTTGGGACTAATGTGGCTATCCCACCACCAGGAATGTGATTTTTTCGATTCCAACCGCCTCATTTTGTTTGACTTAACCTAGATGGAAACGAGACTGACATAAAAATATACCACTAAAAATGTCATTGAAACTATGCCGAAAGGATTATGTACTTAGTTTATTACCTGGGTTGATGCCATTGTGCGAAGTGAACAAAATTCGATAGCTGATCCGAAGACTTGTAAAATGAAACAGAGTCGATTACCTGCAATCAAGCCAGGTCGGTGTTAATTAGATACAATATGTTAAAGATATAAGTCATCTATACATAAACTCTAAATTTGATGATGGCAATTACCCTACCTTGAATATATTGATCCACTATCCATAACCATGTTAAGAATTAGAAGTATTTCTTGAAATCTAAAATTCAACAAACACATGTGTTTTCTAAAAGCTTAAACTCTTTTTAGACAAGGTAGTTCTATGATATCAAGAGTTCAAATATCTCAGCACACGTCTGTTTTTTTTTTTTAAAAGGGAATTTAGCCTACGTATGAGTGTTAGACAACAATAATTAAAAAAAAAAAAAAAACAAATCCATTCTTAATTTTTTTTTTTTTTTAATGGCCGTGGTGTACGAGCCAATTTACGCACACCTCAACTAATCCCACGAACTCCTGAAGTTTACAACTGAGTACTCATCTCAATGACCTGAAAGGATTCGAACTAATAACCATTGAAGAGCAAACCTAATACGTGACTACTGAGCTACCCTATCAGGTTCATCCATTCTTAAAATTTTGAACCAATATAATACCAAAAGATAAATAATAATAAACCAGAAAGTTCTTAATGAACAATAATTTATGACAAAAGGGCCAGAAAAGGGCCAAACCAGTAGGCCTAATAAAGAAGTGAGTTGACAATGGAGCCCCAATAATAAAGCATAGGATTAGTCTGGAACCGCAAATAATACAAGGAATGAAGGAAATAAAACCTGAAGAAGCTGATGCTTGATTAGTATTGTTTTGCCCAAAAAAAAAAAAAAAAAAAAAAATAATTATATATGTCTAGAGAGAATAGATATCAAGACAGACAAGCCTGAAGTTTGGGAATAACGCTCCTTCGACGGGGGCAATGGCAGGGATGGGGTGACTGAGAGCAATGACAGGTGTTGTGTTTTTTTTCCCCCAAAGTATTCAATCATGACATGTGTCACCATATGTCATCGAGCGTGTCGCTGCAGCAAGATTGGCAGCAGAGCAGTAAAGTCATGGTCTTCCCGTCATATTCTTGACTGAATATTATTTTATTTAATAATTGAGAAAAAGGAAAAATAGAATCATATTCGTATGAAATTTATGTTTTACGGAATTATTACAGTTATGTCTGAAAAGGGATGAATTCAAAAGGTTTTATTCTTTGAAAAAAAAAAAAAAAAGAGAGAATGGTTTCACTGAAAAGGAAGAGGAAATGCCACCCCACAACACAACAGAATTCAGTGAACATGTGATGTGGGCTAAAGTAATTACTGAAGGTATATTGTAAAGGTCATATATGTCACTTAAAGAGGCCATTAATCTACCACATCAACTTGTTTGGGCCCATTGTACATTGTAGCTCAAAATATATTTTGAAATAGTATTTTGACACCAAATTTTTTATAAAAAAATAAAAATAAAAAATTGCGATTTTATGTAATATTATTTTATCAAAAAATATGTGATTGAAAATAAGAGAAAAAATTGTATTTTAAAAATAATAAGAATCGCTAATAACAATTAATACAATTCAAGAAAAAATCCACTAAAACAATTAGAAAAACGCAAACGCTACTGTTTTCTTCAATTTCAATTTCCCAGATTTTCCACAGAGAGAGAGAGAGAGCTGAGTTCTTACCTCAGATCAGAATATACTTTTGCAGAGAAAAAGGCTTCTGGGCACTGAGAAAGATGTGGGATTTCTATCAGTTTTCAGCCCACAAAAAGAAATAAATTCTCCAAATAAAATGAAAATAAATACAACCGTGGATACAAAGCTCACATTTTTATTACAGGAAGTACAAATATTGAAGAAAAAACAGAAAAGAAAAATGGAGAAAAGGATCTGATACTTTGTGGAATATAATATAAGAAGAGAAGAGGCAATAGAGACAAATTTGGAAAAACCCNGACTTAAAATTGGAGGGAAAACCGTCAAACCACTTAACAATTGTATCCAATTTAACTGAAAATCGCCATTCGTTTTAAAGTCCACATTGACAATTTGATCAAGTGGAGACACAAATTCACACATTTAAATTGGTTAGGGACTCAAAACCTCACTTTTAAAGGTTGGAGACTATGATTACACCACGTAAAAAAAGTTGGGAAGCCCATCTCTAATTTTCTCATACTTTTATAACCTTAAAATCCCTGCAGAATTTCTCTATTTTTCAACTGCTATATTCATATTCATATACATTACATTATCTTCACATACTCGAATTTTATATCCTAATGATATGGAAGTAACAAAAAGATGACTTTAATATGTTCACTATAACATAAATAGGTTTTATAGATCACAAAAACCAACTTAAGAACATATAAAAATTATGAGAATAAATGACTTTCTTACGCAACAGGAGAGGTCCTCCTGGTACAGGTAACATGACAAGTCTCAGGATATTTCGGGTTCATGCTTCTATCACAATACAATGAGCATAATCGTGATAAGCTCATAGAATAAACTTACATTGATAAAAAAAAGATGCAAACCAGCAAAATATACCTGACATACCTAACCAATCAAGCAATCGAACAATAATCTTTTTCCTACGCCCACCATACAGCAATTTTGAAGGTAAGCCCATTCAAATGCGATTTGACCCAAATAACATAAAGTGATGACCTCAGAGAATTCCATTACAATACGTCACAAACCATACAGCAGAATCAGCAGTGCATTAATGCAATATTGAATGGTACATATTCCTCCTACAATTTCACTTTTATTCTGGAATTCAACGGCATCATGAAAGAAACTCGCTGCAACATGCATGTGCAAGCAACCAAAGGAAAAAAAGTTCACCCACTAAACATCATCCTAAATTGCTACACGCATTATTAAGAATGACCCGTCAAAACGAAAGATTTCCAAAGCTAATTTCGACTAAAAGATCAAACAGAAGACTAAGCTCCAGCATAACATGTTACAGTACGCATTTGCAGCAAAATGGTTGCACTAAGCAAAGCCTAAAATTTTCACAAAGCACCTTGACCTGAGTATACAAATTAGAAAAATAAACTTACTTCCTCATACTCATAATCCCTATCACTTCCATCCCATGGATATTGTTGAAGAACAATCCCCTCTCCCTCTTCATCCTCTCCAATATCTGAAATTGGGGAAAACATAACTTAATTGTTAAGAGAAGCTTCACAACCCAATTAACAGAAGACAAAACAATGTAAGACATAAAACAATGTAGCCTCAAATAAAAAAGCAGTTATAAACAAACATCTCACCATCCAAATCATCTCCTAAATTCTCTTTCTCATCACTTAGAAGATCGGTATGAACCTGCAACAGTTCAAAACGATGTTAATAACAAATAATTGCTCGAAAATAATTTTTTAACGCAGGATCTCAGACAATATGATAAAACCACTAACCGGTTTCTTCTTCTTCTTTTTCAGACCAGCAAATGAAGTTTCAAGGCCATCAGAAACTGCAGAATTCAGTAAACATACACAGCATCATAGCACAACTGCGGCCCAATAAAAACATGGAAAGGGAACAATGTACAGGAAATCATGAACATTAGATTGCTGAGTTAATTTACAAGAACAAGAGATTGCTGAATTTATTTACCAGACAGGCTCTCAGTTTTCTCAGCCAGATTATCAACAGACTCTTCTTCTGCAGGATCTTGAATCACGACCTTCTTCTTCTTCTTCTTCTTTGTAGGGTCAAAAGGAGCAATCTGCAATAACAAAACAATTGATCTGAGTCCTTGGAATATTCAAATTCCGCAGGGATAAAGAGATCTGTATTTTTAACTACTATTCCAAGAACCTTTCTAGGACAAATCAGTTTCTTCAGAAAACTGAACTGACAAGAAATCAAGCAAATCAAAGTGTCCAATACCTCTTTTACCCTGACTAATTCTCATTACTTCACTTTATTGGAATCACTTAGAAACTTTCTGATCCAAAAGAATCAAAAAAATGATATTATTTCCACTTCGCAACTTTCATAATTTTATTCACACCATTTTCGTATTCCGGTGTTGCTGAACACACTTAGCACACAGAAGAATATTTTCGTCCCCGTACATATAAGGTTAATCACTTTATTCATATATAAAAACATATACAATCAATACAGATAGCAAGCATATGAAACCCTCCACATTACCAAGAACATAAATCTTGATAATTATTAGCAGTAATTTACAAATAATGTCATTATAATACCCACCCAGAGTAAAAGAAATACAATTATACGAGTTCTAGTGTGAAAAGAATGAGAAAGTTGCCGGTACAGCATCGTAAAACTATAACATGAGATAAGACACTTACATCCCCTGCCTCTTCCTTAACCTCCTTAACTTCGTTTTGATTTTCCTCGTCAGCCATGGTTGTGCTTGGATCTGCAACATATATAAAAAAACCTAAATCAAATTCAAAATCCCGTAATATAACATTATCAGAAAAATTTAACGCTGTCAAAAATCAAAACCCCAACGCAAAATAATATATGGATAGAAAAAAAAAATATTTCGATAATAGGAGTATTTCTTTCAAGTTTACAGATTCAGAAGAAGCGAAAACCTAGAAAATGGAATGGATTGAAGAGAAATGGAAATTACCTTGACGAAGAATGGGGATTCTGCTTTTTTCGCTGTTCTGCGGCGGACTCGGTCGATATAGGGTTTATCTTGGCCCTAATGCCTATATTCGAAATTCTATAATATGGTGGGCTGGGCTTATCTTAGTTATGGGCTGTCAGAAAATCCAGCCCAAGGTGTCGACAAAAGCCTTTAGACCATTATCTCCATGGACTGTTTTTTCTTTTTCAAGAGGAAATTACACAAAATCATATCATTAAAATCCTAGATTCTAAAAGTTAACATTTCAAAAATCAGAAATTTCATTTTAAGTAATATTTTTACAAAATAAATATTTCTACTCACAAACCCTAATTCTCTCTCTCACATTTCTCCATTCTACCTCAAAATAATCGTTGCCTCGCTGATATAAAAATAATAATAATAATAAAAAACACATGTCGCCTCCTCTCTCTCTCTCTCTCAATCCTTCCCTAGCAACACAA
This sequence comes from Olea europaea var. sylvestris, assembly GCF_002742605.1. Lineage (NCBI taxonomy): Eukaryota > Viridiplantae > Streptophyta > Magnoliopsida > Lamiales > Oleaceae > Olea > Olea europaea. The sequence continues at coordinate 173,540 of NW_019233817.1, forward strand.
CTTCGATGTTGGAGGCATGATCACCCTTCAAACCAGTGGAGTTGAAGCGCAGAGTTCCCACTCTCCCTCTCGCTCTCTGTCTCTCTACATTTCCTCCCACAAGCAGCACAAATTTGAATACCGATGACTAGCAGAGCTACAGCATCTATGACAGATGCGAGCGAAGTTCAACTTCTATGGTGGCTTTATCCTAGGTTGTGTCAACTCTCCTTGACGTAACGGTAGCACACATGTCGCCTGCAAGACAGTGCAATCTGTCGCCTAATCTACTTCGACAGCTCCATCCTGCAGCGATCTACAGTACGTCGTCGTGCTAAAAGCTATGAATTGATTGCAATGGTGGTTGTTGTCGAAGTGGCTGTGGCAGCTTAGTGGATTTATGGTTGTGGTGTGGTGGATTTGTGGAGTTATATAGTTTATTTGTCGTGATGGTGAGATGGTGTGGTGATGGTTGTGGTGGTTGCGGCGACGACATTGGTGCTGTTCTCGTTGTGGCAGTGGCGGTGATAATGCTGGAGTTGAATTTTTTTTTTTTATGGTGTTTGGGATGTGATAGTTGTGGTGATTTTTGGTTACTAAGAGTGTAGTGGTGGTAGTTTTCATGTTTTGAGAATGGTAGTGGCGGTGGTGGTAGACTGTGATGGTCGTAGCAATGGTGGTGATGACAGTGAGATGTTGGTGGAAGTGTTAATTTTCTTTGAAACAGTGGTGTTGCTATAAGGTGATAGTGGTGGTGGTGGTTGTTCTCACAGTAACGGTTACGTGGTGATGTTGGAGGCAATGGTTGTTTAGTAGTGGTCACAGATTAATTGGTTGATTGTGACCATTAAATTGGTTAAGCATGTGACCAATAAAAAAGATAAATTATGACAAAAAAATAACGAGTGACCTAAAAAATTAATAAATTGTGACTTATAATATTTGTGATCTGTGATTGACGGACAAATTGTAACCTACAAAAGTTTTGAATTGTGACCGTAAAATAATTTGTGGCATTGAAAGATTCTGATTTGTGATCGAAAAATAATATTTGACTATTTAAATTGTGAATCTGTGATTAAATTGTATAGATCCGTGATTTTAATATATTTAATTAATAAATAATAAATTTTAATGAATATCTGATTTATGAAATTTAAAACTTATATTCTTACTTTTGAAATGAGTAATAATTATTCTCTTAGTTATGAAATTTTCCCTTTTTTCAATCCTATGCATGTATACTTTGGTTTAAATAAAAATCAGATTTTCAGTATATTTTAATTAAAAATGATAAAATATATGATTAAAAAATTATGTATCTTATAAAATGTGTGGTTAAAACTAATTGTTGACTTTAACTTAAATTTTAATCAAATTTTTGTCCGAACCAAACAACATCTAGGCTTATTATTCTTCTTTGAAATCTCTATTGTCTTTAGATATGTATTAAAACTCGTAAATCAAATTTTAAAAACAATTATCTTTAGAAGGGACGAGTATTTAATAGTTTTCACGGACATTTAGATGTTCCTAACTTGATTCTTCAAGAATTTTCTTCGTTCATAGCGGATCGAACAATCTCTGAACTTTTGGTGACCCAAACCTATTTGCACCACTACTATTCTTATGCAGTCATTCTAACTTAATGAGTAAAGACTAAAGCCTAGCTCAAGTTGTAAGAACGAATTTTTATTAGGTTATTGACCTAATAAAAAAGGAGAGGCTAATTTAATGATTATTATGACCTTTGGGCTAGTTTTTATTGATAAGAATGTATCAAGTTTGTGATTATGACCATAAGCAAACTTCAGTTTGATTATTTGTTAAAATTTACCTTTTTTTCTTGAATTCCATTTCTCTCTCTCACAACTTTTCCGTACTTATTTTCTACTGATTGCTATGACTTATATATGTTTGGTTGCTACTTATAAGCACCGTTGTGAAAAAGTAAAATGCATATTTTTGTTTAAAGCTAATTTTAGTAGTCAATATATTTTTGGAAAAACAGGTTGACAAAATTCTTGTTTTGTACACCCAAATATACAAGAGCCTTAATCCAAATCCAATGGATTATGTACCCTTGCTATGGTTTGAATTATAAACTTTATTTTTATTCAGTTTTATTAAAGACGAGCTAGTGGATCTCGCACTTAATGTGATAAGGAGACAAATTAAACATGGCATGGTTGTGATAACAATACTTCCTTATGTGAATGATAGCGCATTTAAGTGAATTAGAAAAAGTCTCTAAAATACCATTAATTGAGGCACTTCTACCGTAGGGGTCAACGACAAGGTTTGGGACAGACGTGCGCTTGATAAAATTTTATTGGCGATTTAAAATAAAAAAAAAAAAAGAAGGAAAGAAAGAAATAAAAATCTGTCAATTAAAAATTACCATTTCAGCACATGAATATAATTCGTGTCATTGATCTTGTGCAACCAATTAAATCCTTATTGAGGACTTTGAAGAATGCCAACCTTAGTGATGTAATGTCCAGATTGGGAGTTAATTAAATCAATAATCACTCAACTTTATCTTATGGTACTACTTGCTCAATTAAATTTGAAAAGTTACTCATTACTCATTCATATTTGAAAAATGTTACTTATTCATCACTTAAACAAATAGTAATACTATTTAGTTTCGCTGATATAAAATGATAAGTGAAATTAAATTAATTATTTAATTTCACATTTCATTTAGTTCATCATCCAGCGTCACCTAAACTAAAGTTCTAACCCTGGTAGGGCTACATAGCATACTCCTTACACAAATTGAGTAATACTATTTAACCTCACTGGAATTTCATCTCCAATCTAGGTGGCGCTAATATAGCATTAATTGATAGGTAGAATTAAATGACTCATTTAATTTAACGTTTCATTTAACCATCATATAGTGTTACTTTAACTAGGGTTGTAATCTCAGTGGGGTTACATAACATTATTCGTGCAAATTCTATCAATTCATATGGATTAGAAAATATATGTGAACGGATAAAAATCCTTCACGGCATTAAGGGAGTCCACATGGATGGATATAATTGGTACAAGTGATGAATGTATAAACATTTTTAATTATGTGTGAGTAATAAGTAATTTTTTATTTTTTTTAATAAAAAACATTTGAGTAAGTAAGATAAAATTTAATGAGCACTGGTTTAATTAACTTGATTTTAGAGGGATTTAAATTTGGCATTGTAGAGATTTATTTCGGTTCTAAATCTAATAAATTTATGAACTTAAGAATTATTACAACTCTACAAATCAATCATTTGCTCACCAATAATTAATCTCTATTCAATTTATTTTTCATCCAGGAGCAGATCCATGTTTTTTTAAGGTGAATTGAAATTTAAAAAATATCAATGTAGTAAAGTTTATATATAAATAATTAGTAAGGCAACAAAAAATTCAAAAACTTCATCTAATAATTAATAAGTTTAATAAATTAGTGATGTGGTGACAAATGAAGTATTTATTAAAGGTGTAATAGAGTATAACTGAGGTGTATAATTTTAATTATAGAAAAATAACAATATAAAATGGAGGCTTTAAAATGTCAAGTGTGAAAAAAGATATAATTGATTAAACAGGTAGCAACATTATAATTATAAAACCAACCCACAAACAATATTATAAAATTTTTAATGAAAAGGGTTAAAATTTTACGAATTCTTTATTTTCATTTTATTATTATGTGAAAAAAAGATAATCATTTAAAACCGAGTTAATTAAATCAATACTCATTAAACTTTATCCCAAATTACTATTTGCTCACCTTAATTTTTTTTATTAAAAAAAAGTTACTCATTGCTTACCCATATTTAAAAAATGTTATCAACACTCGTATCACTTACAGCTATCCATGTAGACTTTGTGAATGCCACGTAGGATTTCCATCACTGCACGTGGATTTTTTGTCCAGGTGGGTGGATGAAAATTGTACGAATGATGAATGGAAAACCTTGTTCAGCTATGAGTGAGCAGAGAGCAGTTTTTTAATTTTAGGTGAGCAAATAGCAACCTAAAGTTCAGTGAATATTAATTTAATCAACTTCAGATGGGAATAAAGAGGTGTGATCGAATAAGGTGATTGGAGGCGTTTAATGGACACAAAAAATCTAATAGCAGTCTTCTATACATCTAAAAGACGTGAATCTTATTGGGTAGGTGTGACATAAATTATTCATATACGTTTGATATGAACACAAGTGACCGAATAGTATAGATTAAACCATGCCAAAAGTTAAACTTAACTTTTTTAAAAGATGTTATTCATGCTATTTTCTTAGGAAGCATTAAATTCAAATAAATTAACATCTTCGCTCCTATTGCTTAAGCTTTCAAACGAGAGAATTGAGCTAGCAGAAAGATTGTTCAAAGGAACCATGCCTACGAGTTATCAAGCCGATGTTTAGCCCCCTTTCTCGATAACTCATCTTTTTTGAAACTCATTTTGACCACACAATTTAATGAATCCACAATTTTATCAACTTTTAAAACACGTTTTATTAGCTTTTATCTAAATTTACTAAAAATTTGATTTTTAGCTAAACCAAACAGAAGTTTAATAAGAATAAGAGGGAAATAATGGAATTTACTACTAAGGCGTGCGATATCTCCATAAATAATTCAAGAGTATTTGGACAATTTTATGATTCCAGAATGTTCAATGACTAACAAGTAACATAACCAAGTTTAAGAATCATGCTTCTTAACACGAGAAACTGGACTTGCACGTAATGAGATGCTCGTTGAGAGATAGCTCTTAGAAGTTCGAAGATATCTTCTTTTTATTTTTTTTAGTGATAGCTCATTAAACGTCGTTTTCACATGTCTAATCAAGCGATATTTTCTGTAGTGGTGGTGGAAGGCGGCCATCGTGGCGTTGGGATTTTTAAATAATGGTTTACTTTGATATCTATTAGGCCAACAACCACAGGGAAATAGGACCCATCGAATCCAATAATAAGTCCCCTTTCGCATTCCATTCCAAAATTCATATGGGTCACTTTGTTTCTTCTTTATTTCAAAAAATAAAATCCACTTTGACTAGTTGTGCATTTAATTGGGATATTTTGCCTCTTTACTTCAGCCGCCGGTAATTTGTGGCTTTGAGATTTTCAATAAACAGTGTCCAAACAAGGTGACCTCCACTTTTTCATGAATTTTTCTCTGTCCATATCCAAACCAACAGTGTTTTGTTCTATGAATATCTCTGGAACATCGATCAAATCCATGCTAATGTGGCATATGATGTCTCGGCGAAATATCTCTTTCTATGGTTCAATTACCTTCGGGCCAGAGAATTTGGAGGTCCTAAGAGAAAAATTATTTTTAGGTTCTATATATATATTTTTTATACGTATAACAATATTTTGAGGTCCTGTCGAATCTTTAGTATAATGAACTCAGACATGAACTGTTGTGTTGATATAATGATATTACTATGAGTTTTGATGCCCTAAATCCAAACCACATTTTTTGAGGCCCTAGACAGTTGCCTAGGTGGCTTGGCCCCAGGGCCAACCTTGATTTACCTTATGTAACCTTATGTTTGATATTACGTAGGGCACCAAAAAACTAACACTAGATCAATTATCATTCATAATAAAAGATATATAGGGTAGGGGAGGTTTTCTTGGTACTCGATCAGTATTTATGGATTAGAGTTACTTTATTGAGTGATTTCTTGGTTCTATGCTAGTATTTGTTGAATTGAGTTACATTCGACGTGGTAAGGGTGATTTCCCGGTTTTTGGCCAATATTTGTGAATCTGAGTTATTTTCGACAGCAATAAATTTAATAATATGAAAATATATCTCAAGACTAACAATCTCAAATGCCATCACAAAGTCACGGACCTCACTTTTTTCCTTTAATTAGGAAAAAATGATATTATTATATACTTTAAAACAAATAATAATAAAAGAAGCTACACAAATATCTCCTCCAAAAACCACTTTCAATTATTCGGACACTCGCGACAATATTAACAAATTTGTGTATGCAACGTGCACACCGATGTGTGTAATTACATCAGCAACCATGACCTTTTCCTTAAATGACGATATTGTCCCGACAGGGACGCATCATCTGACTTCTTCCAGGAAATCATCGAAGTCAAACTCGCTGAATTCCTCGGCTAGGTACTTTCCTGGCAAACCAACTCTCGGCAAACTGAACGGGAATTCAATGCTAAACCCAAAGGCGTCAACGTCGCCGTTGAAGACGGAGAGACAGTCAAACGGCGTAAAATCGTCACGGCGGAGAACGGAGGTGGGCGACAAAGTGGAGTCGTT
>NW_019233817.1:196099-199011 GCF_002742605.1 Olea europaea var. sylvestris
AAAAAAAAAAAATGCAAGATTCATTTACACATCAAACAAGAATCAAACCAATCCCAAGGACACGTTGCAAATTATTGCAGCCAAGTGATCAAGCCAATGCAAAAAAATTAAGGGATCAATCAACTGCAGGAAGTGGATCCTCCAGAAATTTCTTTCTCATAAATAAAACCTTAATGGCTTCCCAATATTATAATAAAAATGCATAGGGAACTACAGAAAATATAGATGGCAATAATTGTGTGCTACAAAAGGACAAGTTGTGGTAGTATACAGCAGAAGAACACAACTCCTTTTATATAAAGAAGTAACGAACCAACGACCAAAAAATAACTTTAGGTAATGAACTGTCACGTTCATGGTCACGAACAACTTTATTTTAGCAAATAAGTGACTTCAGACCAAGTTTAACCATGCTTTTGGCCAGACTGCAGATGTCACCTACCAAAATAACAAATTAACATACCTTAGATATAGTCAATGCTGGGCTCCACTGTTCTTTCAAAATATCAAGGCAAATGCTTCCATTGCTATTGATGTTAGGATGGAAAACCTTGGTCCTAAATGCAACCTAAAATAATGAAAAATCAAAGTTTCAGATCAATTGGTTGCTCACTAACCTAGGAACCAAAGGGGTATTAAAAGTATACAAGTAAACCCACAAAAAGCGTACTTCCAACAAGCAAAGAAAATATAACAAATTTAGTCTTCGACAGAATCATTATACAAATATCATGTCACAATAAGGACATTGTCATGGCTTTCTACAGTAGCACAAATAAATTCTTCCCTGAGAAAGAAGATGAATACCTAATGTCAACAGTTTACAAGATAGAGCAGAGTAGGAAGAATGATACAAGGACAGATAGCAGGAATTATACATTTTCATTGATCTAAAACAACAAAGTAATCAGCATTTGAAGTACTCTGCCAGAACATCCTACCAGCTGATGCCATGTCATTATGCATCAACAACTGAATAATGGTTAAATGTAACAATCTTAAAGCAAAGAGTTGAAGAATACCTTTGGTGGCTTAAAAGGGTAATCAGGAGGAAAATGAATAGAAACTAAAAATACACCTCCAGCATAAGGGCTATCAGAAGGCCCCATAATTGTGGCTTGCCAATGGAACACATCTTCCGCTACAGGACCTAAAATAATGTTTACATGATGTGATTAACCTATGGACTTACATTGAAGGCAACTATGAAAGAAAATTAATAGACAATAACAAAGGTATACACCATAAAAGATGTGCGCAAAACTATAGATGCAAGAAATTGCATGAACTAAGCACAGGAATTCAACAATGTAATAGAAGTAGATATTATCAGAACTGCAGAAATACGCAGTTTTCCAGTCTAATTAGCGATACAAAACCAGCACACGGCCCAAGAACTCAGGTCAAGTGAGAATGAAAGCATATGTAAAGAACAGCATTTGAACCCACAAGTAAAACACCGGAAGTAATGCTAGGGAAAATGTTTCATTTCAGGTTGTACAGGTCAAATATCAGACACCAATAAGTCAGATGATATTAAAAATGAAAAAAAATAAAATAAATAAATAAATAAAAGAAAAAGAAAAAAAAGAAGTAGTTAAGAGAAGTTATGCTCCGTTGAGGGTTACAAAGAGAGTGATCAGCATTATTAAACAGGTCCACACAATGAACCTGTGAGTCAATTAAAAATTGACATTACCATAAGAGGAACATTAAAATTGTTCAGGAGATTTGATTGAACAATTCCGAAAAGTACATGTATTTATCAGATAGGTTCATTTATTTTCTTACAATAACTATTAGTTAAGGCGGGAAATTTCAATTTTGCTATTTCTGAATACTTTTTATTTTTGTTAGGAGTTTTATAATCAGATACTAGCATATCTGGATAATGAAGACATTGTTTTGAATATAATCAAATATCTACTCAAATGTTTTCTTTGAATTCTCCTTCTTCCTCTATTTAATTTACCTTTATTTAATTTTCAACAACTTTACTCCCTTTGAGAACTCTGTATATGTATTTGGATGATTCCAAGGAGTAGGTAAGTTAAAATCTGTACATTTTTACAATTATGTGGGAAAAATTAGTTATAACTAGACAAATTAAATAAGGGTATATTAGTAAACGCACAAAACTGGACTATAATTTGGGACAAAAAAGTAAAGTCAACTGATATACATGGGACGGAAGGAGTACTTAATTATAACTTCAGACAGAAATACATGTACTCAAAACTTCCGTTACTCACTTCAATGCAACATCTTTTAACTCACTCCAATGCGATTTCTTGACAAATCGTACAAAACTAGTATCCACAAACTTGGAAACTTAAGCAGATAGCACATTATTAGATAAACCCTTTGCATTTTTAAACAGTACCAAATTTACTTGACATTTTGCAATTAAGTAGCTGTATCAATAGTACCAAGCACAATAAATGAATAAATAAACAAAAACAGCTAAACCAAATAAACAATTAGTTCTTTTGAATATCTTTTTTGACATATTCTACAGCTGCAGACATTGACAACATTGCAGTACTAAAACCCAAAACTAAATGCACAAAAACGAGAAGGAAAATATAAATACCAGCGCTACATGATGTAGGAGGGTCCTTCTGCAAATCCTTGAGCTCCTTCAATATCCGTTTGGAAGCCATATATTAACCCTTTTCACCTCAAAAGCAAAACCCTAACCTACGATAAAACCAGCACGCAGATCCTCGTAAAAACAAAGAACATAAAAATAAACCCACATAACATATCACAATCTTGAAACTCCCAGCAAGTGAATCATACCCTCAAATCCCAATATCTAATCCCAACTCCCTCAAAACACATACACCACCAAATTCACTTCTTCATCTGCTATCATATTAATCCAGATATATATATAGACACACACACAC
>NW_019233818.1:0-2455 GCF_002742605.1 Olea europaea var. sylvestris
AATGGAAACTCCTATTTATACTAAACCTAAAAACTAGGTAAAAATCGTGCAAAAGTCAAGCTTAATCTCCAAAATATGGAAAAGAATCAAAATCTAACAAAATATGAAAAATTTCCAAAATTGAAAAATTCGCCAAATTTTTGGTTTGTGCGGCCGCATGGTGTATTTCCATCAATGGTTTCTTGAAGGAGCAATCACATCACTTGTTTTACTTGCTTTGCCCTTGATCCCGTCATTGGTCCGTCATCGACTATCAACTGGTCTCGTCTCGCACTTGCCTTCGTTGGGCTCGACTCCTGGATCATATCACTTTACTTAGCTTAACCGGTGGTTTGGTAACATGTGTATACGTTTTAGAGGAAGCTTACATCTTCGGATAATAATTTAAATAACAATACTTCAAATACTTTAAACAAAAACACTGAATCATTTTTCAGTACAACAAAATGTAATTTATTTGAAGAAAACATAACTTGTTCTCGCATTCTGCTTTATTCAAAACTTTAAAGAAATAACATTGGAAAACATTTTATAAAATCACTTTTTCACCGGATTTCCATGGACTCGTTCCATCACTCTCCATTTTCTTCTCCATCTATGCCCGAGGTAGAATTCCTTCAATCTGTAGAGATGGGATTAAACCCGTGAGTTGAAAAACTTAATATGTGTCATAGGTGCATTCGTGATCAAGCTATACATTTCAAAACATTAACTTTATAACTTTTCATACATGCCGTATCCGGAGGCACCATTTGACATGAAGGGGTATGCCGTACCCGAGGGCACCATTTGACATACAAACATTTCTTCAACATAGAAGGGTGTGCCGTACCGGAGTACCATTTGACATACAACCATTAACATAGAGGGATATGCCGTACCGGAGTACCATTTGACTTACAAACATTAACATGAATCGAAACTTATAACTTAACACGATTAAACACATTGCACCTCTGCCTACCTTGATTGATGCTTTTGAAACTTTGAAAACTTGGATTGAAAATTTCGATGAAACCTGGACGTTGAAAGAAATGCACTCTTTGGATGTTTGAAAACTGTTGAGAATTGATGCTTGGAAACACTTCTTAAACTTCTAGGAAAAATAGTTTTCCTCCCTCTCTTTTTCTCTTTTGGAAACTCTTTCTTTATTATGTAAAATCTCTTGCTTTTGGTATGAGAAAAAATTAGTGAAATGAGGTCTCTATTTATAGGTAAATATCCCATAACTTAAAGCAAATGAAGGGTCAAATTTTATTTAACAGAGAAAACATGGGTGCCATTTAAGTTTGAGGTTAAATGCTTCAATTTAGTGGGGTTTTTATTGCCAAAAACGTGGGTGGCCCTTTGAGAAAATAATTGATGAAAATAAATATTTAAATTCTAGAGAAAAATGAGAATTTTAATTTCAGGCAGTTTTGGTCGACCGGTTGTAGTCCGGTTGACACTGCACATTTTTCAGTCTTTTTATCATAACTTCTTCTCCCGATATCCGATTGAGGTAATTCAAAGTGCATTAGAAAGCTAACTCAAAGAGCTGCAACTTTTATTTATATATCATTTTCCAAATCGAATGTTTCCTATGTCGAAAATGGGTCTCAAATGAGACTAAAAATCTGAAGTATACTTTAGTCATCCAATATTCATGTCTTAGTACCACTAAGGTGTCTAGAATTATTTGGGGTTCCACATTCGACACTTTTAAATTCTTTACTATATTACAAAACTTGAATCGTACACTTTTGGTTAAATCACATTATATAATTGCAAGACAAATTTTTGGGGCCATTGTCGAGGATTGATTCATTTGAATTCAATTGATATTATTACTAATCGACGTTCATTTTAATTTAGATTTTAATTTTAATTTTAATTTTTATCTTTTTTTTTTTTTCCGTTTTGTCTATCTCTAATAGATTCATTGTGTTTATTTTCAGCTGTTTATGCGAAGGGCGAGAAATCTAAACCTACTACCTGTTGATCCTGAACCAGAATACATGTTTCGCATTCTAAAAGGCATACAAAGGAACAAACGGGAAGCAATGACAGAATAGGAAGCAAAAGCAGCTAATGAGGACAACCAACAAAGGGCTATTCGGGGCTACATAAGGCCCGTTGTCAATGACAACTATTTCGGCATCGCACGCCAAGCAATTGTTGCAAACAATTTTGAATTGAGGCCAGGGCTGATACATATGGTATAACAGAATCAGTTTGGGGGTCTGCAACAGAAGGCCCAAATGCTCATCTTGGATCCTTTTTGGAAATTCGTGAGACAGTGAAGATGAATGGGGTCACTGAAGATGCAATTAGATTTCGTCTGTTCTCTTTCTCTTTGAGGGATGAAGCAAAGGCTTAGTTCCAGTCACTACCGTATGGCTAAATTACAACTTGGGATGATTTGGCTAAGAAATTCCTCATCAAGTACTTTCCACCTTCTAAATCAGCTCAACTT
>NW_019233819.1:0-2454 GCF_002742605.1 Olea europaea var. sylvestris
AAAAGGTAAAAAGTAAGGTATTTATAGCCATCAATCGGGAGATCCGGACACGTGATTCGGACGTCCTCTTGATATCCGGACGAGTAACTAGCCGTTTGTCAAACGGTTAAAAAATTGAACGTTGGACATTTCATTCGGACGTCCGGAAGACACCATCCGGACGTCCAAATGGCAGTATTTAATTTTTTCATTTCTTTGAAGAAAGTTTATTTAAAAATATTTTTAACAGTTTTGTTATATACTTTTTATAGATAAGTAATGTCGTAAAGGTTTGATTGTGAAAATTGAATTACTTATCTTTTTGAAAAATAATTTTTTATGCAAGTCAGGTTTGTTATGATAATTCCCGTGCATGAAGGTTGTTTGAGCTATGATCGATGCGAAATATTAAAGTGTTTTACCTTTACATTTGAGTATACAAATGCATCTAGCTAGTGTCTTCAATTTCTTCGTCCAATGCAATTTGGTGTGTGAGAGCTCGATTATCATTTCCTTGTACGTAAATCTTGTGTGTATATTGTTTTGTACCAAGGTTGCATGATTTATCGAACTAAATCTTTTCGTATCATAAATTTGCAATAATCACTGTCAATCACTTAAATTCAATTTTTTAGAATCAAACGCAATTTGTTTGTAATAATCAAAATAAGAAGTCAACCATTAAGTCAACATCTCCATCTAACCTTGAATGTGGAGACCAGTTCACTATGTAGCGAGCATCTGCAACCAACTCTGCCCACCATTCTCTGCCCAAACCAGCATAGGATCGCATACACATCGATTTCTCTCGAAATGTGCGATTCAGTCTTTCTGCTACCCCATTCTGTTGCGGTGTATTTCTAACTATCCAGTGTCTCGGATTGCCTTCCTTACCACAGAACTTCTTGAAAGCACCATCTGTATACTCAGTTCCGTTATCAGATCGTAGTGTCTTCAATTTCTTTCCTGTTCTGTTTTCAACCATTGCTTTCCACTTCTTGAAAGTGTCGAATACCTCATTCTTATGCTTCAAAAAATAAATCCAAGCATATCTAGAATAATCATCAACAAATGTAACAAAATACCTGGAACCGCCTTTGGAAGTGACAGAAGCCGGACCCCATACATCCGTGTGCACATAGTCTAGAATGCCTCTGCTTCTATGTTTGCTTGACTGGAACTGAACCCGGTGTGCTTTACCGTATACGCAATGCTCGCAAAAATACATGCAAGGCTTCTTCAAGTTCTTTAGCAAACCTTTCTTGACTAGCAAATCTAGTCCCTTTTCAAACATATGCCCAAGCCTCCTATGCCATAGCCGATTGCACTGACATTGGTCTCCACCACTTCCACTTGTTCCAACCGCTACATCTTCTATAACTGTAGTACCCTGAAGAGCATAGAGATTGCCTTCACGAATACCCTTCATCACAATTAAAGAACCACGAACAACCTTTTTTACTCCATTCCATGTTACAATCTTGCAACCACCGGAGTCTAAGGCACCAACAAAGATAAGGTTCTTCCGTAAATCAGGAACACGTCTAACATCCATCAATGTTCTAACCACTCCATCATGCATCTTGATTCTAATTGAACCGAGCCCCACTATTTTACAAGAATGGTTATTGCCCATCAACACGGTTCCACCATCAGTGCTTCTATAGGTAGTAAACCACTTCCTATTTGGACACATATGGCAAGAGCGTCCAGAGTCAAGAATCCACTTACCAGAGGTTTCTTCATCACAAGAGATGGTGTAGCACTCATCGCTTTCCCCTCCTTCCGAGTCATAGCTTACCTCTTGCTTGACTTGCACCTTCCCGTTGTTGTTGTTCTTATTGTTCTTCTTCCAACCCTTTTTGTTAGGACAATTCGCCTTGAAGTGCCCAAGCTCGCCTCATTTGAAACAAGACCTTTCCGCAAGAGGTCTAGAACTCGATCTAGATTTTTCTCCCTTGCCCTTTGATCACACATTGCTTCTACCCCTTACAAACAATCCTTGAGCTTACTCCTTGTTACCAATGGTAGACATGCCACTAGTTGCAATCTTTCGAAGATCATCCGCTAGAAGTGACGTTCTAGTGTCCTCCATCACAAGTTTATCACCCACAAGCATCAATGTTTGTACTAGGTTCTCGTAAGACTTTGGCAATGAAAGAAGTAGTAGAAGTGCTTTATCCTCATCATCTACTTTCACATCAATGTCCTTCAAGTCCGATATGATCCTATCAAACTTGTTGACGTACTCCCGGATTGGTGTACCTTCATCCATCTTGCAAGTACACAATTTGGACTTCAAATAGATCCAATTTGTTAGAGTCTTCGTCATGAAGTTCGCCTCCAACTTTGTCCACACCTCCACCGCCGTTTCCTCACTATCAACCAAGACAGCAACATCTCTTTCAAGGCATAGAATGATAGACGCTCGTGCCTCAAGATCTAGCTCTTCCCAATCCTCGTCCGATATATCAA
>NW_019233820.1:0-2454 GCF_002742605.1 Olea europaea var. sylvestris
TGCCGAAGCCATTACAAAATAAGCCCTACTCTATGGAAGGCCCCTCCCCCACCAACCTTGGGAGATGGAGCGTCCTCTGCCAGCCTATCAGGCTGACCTCCAGTAGGTCCCCAGAACTCTGCCTCTAAAGAGGAGATGTCCAAAGTAGGATGGACCTTTTTCAGTCGACCAAATATGCCTTGGGCACTTCAGGAGGCCTAGAAATTTGCAAAGTCGTCGTACAGGGGATGTTCCTCGAAGTGGTTAACGAAATTTTAAACAGCCACTTCCCCTGCCGACTTCAGCTCCTCCTTCAAGGAGGCAATTTCTCAGACTGGGCCTCCGTCCTCTACTTCAGCTCAGCTTTCTCTTTATTGGAGGCCTCCAGAGCCGGTGGTGTTCGTTGGCATGATCCACTCTTCGGGTCATGGCAGCCACTTGGCACTCCACTTCATAGAGCTCCTTCTTCAGCCACTCTATGTCTCCAGCAGCAGCCGCCAACTGGGCCTCAGCCTCCGTCCTCCTAATCTTTTCCTCCGCAGCCTTGGCCCTGGCCTCTCTCATCTTGTCCCCATATTGCATCGCCTCCTCGAGGCTCTTGGCGAGGTCCTTCCTCTTGGCGTTGAGGTCTTTCACCAAACCCTCGAGCTGGATACTGGTGCTCAGAGCTCGGGCCACACATGCACTATTGGCCGCCACCAGATCCTCGGCTATGCAAGAGGCGGTGTGGTCCCTCCATTCTTCAGTCTAATACTTGTTGTGGACCATCGCCACTACAGCCATTTCTGGGAGGAGAGCCTCCAGTACTTCTTTAACTGGCTCCTCAGAGTTCGAGCCGTGGAAGTCCACCTCCTTTGAGGGATGGGCTCTTTTCTTCTTAGGCTGCCCCGGCACCTGGGCAAGAGGGATGATAGTAACTGGCACCTTGACGGGGGCAGGTAGAGCCTCTGATTGCGTGGACATTCTCTCCGGAATGGCCACCCCGATAGGAATTTTGGTTTTCCTCAGAACCGGGGGTGGCCTCGCCACCATTGGTCGCTTCGAAGGGGCAGCAAGTTTCTTGCCCTTCCGAAGTAGATTAGCCTCTGGATCCTCAGGCACCTCCTCCTCCGTCAGAGGCGGTAGCCTCTTGCTGGCAACCACTAAGTCCTCCATCTGCTTTTTGTAAGAGGTGGAGGAGGTCTTCAAGGCCCTCGCCTCGGCCATCATCTTCTGTATTGTTTTGAAGTCGGGTCGGAGAGGCATCTTCTTGTTGAAGTTATCTGCAAGAAACAAGTAAATTAGTACAAGTGTAAATGACCCAAAAATATTCAGAGGTATTCACTTCGAGACGTTACCTTGTGAGGCCATCAGGTCGTGCGTCACAAAATGGAGGTTCTTTCTGATCAGCCGATGGAACGACCTCTTCTTTGGAGGCAGCTGATAGATCACGCAGATGATCTCAAAATCGTCTGAGGACAGCTCACACCGAGGAAGAGTGGCTTCAAAAAATGAATACAAGTGTTGGTTATAATCCGAACTGAAAAGAATAAAAAAAAGAGAGAGAGAAATACGGCTACAATACTCACTAAGTGTCGAGTGCTTGGTGGGGACAGTAAGAAGTGCCAGGGGGTCCCCTCTATCGTGTCCCATGTCCCGATAGCCCAACACCACGAGCTCTTCCACTCCTTGATGGAGCTCGACAAATCGAGCACGAATGGAGTGTGGGAATCCCAAGAGGTCAGGTAATACCAGCCCCTGGTCTTATCCCCCCGGTTGTTATTTTCGGAATATAGAGGGTTTGAAAAACTGAGAAGGGCATCTCCACTCCTAGTGATGCCTCTTTCTATAACATCCAGGAGCCCACCATCTAGCTCCAAGAGTTCGAATTCAGTTGGGTCGGTGCTAAGCCATAAGACCTAAGCACCAGTCAGAAAAATGGATGAATTGGAAGCCTAAGGCCAGCCCTAAGGATCGCCTCGCTTATCGCTACACACCCTGGCCTAGGGTAGCAGGCCCTCTCGTCAGGCTTGGGTAAGATCAAGTCTATGTTGTCAGGTATCTTATATTCAGTCCTAAGTCTTTTTAGGTCGGCCTCCTTTAGCTTGGAGGGATAATCCGATGCCCCCCAATGCACAGAGGTGTCTACTGGGCTATCCGGCCTCTTCCAAATATTCTCTCCCCTAGTATAGCCTCGGCTACTTTGAATGAGGTCGCCATAATGGGCTCGTCCATCCGTACTAACTCCAACCCCCTCCCTGAACTCGCATTGCCCTCGGAGGCCATTTTCAGAAAGGAAAAATCTCAAAATAGTTACTAAAACTTACGAGTTTGAGTGTTCCCCAACCGGAAATGGTCAAAAAAGTGGTGTGTGGTCACCGAAAAATCAGAGTTCTCGTCGGAAATGCTTGAGAAACGCCGAAAATCGCAAAGAGATTTGAGAGCAATGGAGCTTTCTGTTTTCGCAAGAGTAAAAAACTCCAAAAGTGCTCAACT
>NW_019233821.1:0-2454 GCF_002742605.1 Olea europaea var. sylvestris
CTCAACCTAACATAATTAATATGGAAATTAATTATTCGACATCCGAAATGAAGGAGTTTGGCTAAAATTCGATGATCCCGGGGGATCGCTCTAAGTCCAATTTCGCGGGCCGTTTCCAATCAACCTGCTAAATTTCGTCCCATTCCGACACCATCGCCAAAAATGACAAAATTGCCCCTGGTACGATTTTGCTTTGTTATTTTTTTGTCCAGCACTTCTTCAACCTGACATAACTAATATGGAAATTAATTATTCGAAGTCCGAAACAAATGAATTTGGCTAAAATCCCGTGATCCCGGGTCTCTGCCCTGAGTCCAATTTCACGGGCTGTTTCCAATCAACCAGCCAAATTTTGGCCCATTTCGACACCGTCACGACAAATGACGAAATTGCCTCTGGTGCGATTTTACTTTGTTAATTTTCTGTCTAACACTTCTTCAACCTAACATAATTATTAGGAAAATTAATTATTCGCAGGACGAAACGAAGAAATTTGGCTAAAATTTCGTGATCCCGGGTCCGTGCCCCTGAGTCCAATTTTGCGGGCCGTTTCCAATCAACCTGCCAGATTTCGGCCCATTCTGACACCATCGCGACAAATGAAAAAATTGCCCTTGGTGCGATTTTTCTTTGTTAATTTTCTGTCCAGCACTTCTTGAACCTGACATAATTAATACGAAAATTAATTATTCGGAGCCTAAACGAAGGAGTTTGGCTAAAATCCTGTGATCCCGAGTCTATGCTCCGAGTACGATTTCGTGGGCCATTTCCAATCATCCTGCCAAATTTCGGCCCATTCAGACACCGTCGCAACAAATGATAAAATTGTCCCCGTTGCGATTTTTCTTTGTTAATTTTCTGTCCAGCGCTTCTTCAACCTAACATAATTAATAAGGAAATTAATTATTTGGAGGCCCAAACGAAGGAATTTGGGTAAAATCCCGCGATCCCGGGTCTGTGCCCCTAGCCAAATTTCACGGGCCGTTTTCAATCAACCTACCAAATTTCGGCCCATTCCGACACCGTCACGAAAAATGACAAAATTGCCTCTGGTACAGTTTTTCTTTTTTAATTTTTTGTCCAGCACTTTTTCAACCTGACATAATTAATACGGAAATTTATTATTCTAAGGCCCAAATGAAGGAGTTTGGCTAAAATCTTGTGATCCCGGGTCTGTGCTCTAAGTCCAATTTCGGCCGTTTTCAATCAACCTGCCAAATTTCAGCCCATTCCGACACCATCGTGACAATTGACAAAATTGCCCCTGGTGTGGTTTTTCTTCGTTAATTTTTTGTCTAGCGCTTCTTCAACTGGACGTAAGTAATAAGGAAATTAATTATTCGGAGCCAAAAATGAAGGCATTTGGCTAAAATCCCGTGATCCCGGGTCTATGCCTCGAGTCCAATTTCACGGGCGTTTCCAATTAATCTGCCAAATTTCGGCCCATTCCGACACCGTCGTGAAAAATGGCGAAATTGCCCCTGGTGCGGTTTTGTTTTGTTAATTTTCTGTCAAACATTTCTTCAACCTAACATAATTATTAAGGAAATTAATAATTCGGAGGCCTAAACAAAGGAATTTGGCTAAAATCCCGTGATCCTGGGTCATTGCCCCGAGTCCAAATTCGCAGGCCGTTTCCAATCAACCTGCCAAATTTCGGCTCATTCCGACACCGTCGTGACAAATGACAATATTACCTGTGGTGCGGTTTTTCTTTGTTAATTTTCTGTCCAACACTTCTTCTACCTGATATAATTAATACGGAAATAAATTATTCGGAGGCCTAAACAAAGGAATTTGGCTAAAATCCAATTTTCTCAGGTCTGTGCCCCGAATCCAATTTCGGGGGCCGTTTTCAATCAACCAGCCAAATTTCGGCCCATTCCGACACCATCGCGACAATTGACAAAATTGTCCCTGGTGCGGTTTTTCTTTGTTAATTTTTTGTATAGCACTTCTTCAACCTGACATAATTAATAAAGAAATTAATTATTCGGAGGCCAAAACGAAGGAATTTGGCTAAAATCCCGTGATCCCAGGTTTGTGCCCTAAGTCCAATTTCGCGGACCGTTTCCAATCTTCCTGCCAAATTTCGGCCCATTCCGACACCGTCACGACAAATGACAAAATTGCCCCAGGTGCGATTTTTCTTTGTTAATTTTCTGTCCAGCACTTCTTCAACCTGACATAATTAATACGAAAATTAATTATTCGGAGGCCCCAACAAAGGAGTTTGGCTAAAATCCTGTGATGCCTGGTCTGTGCTCCGAGTCCAATTTTGCAGGCCGTTACCAATCAACCTGCCAAATTTCGGACCAGTATGACACCGTCGTGAAAAATGACAAAATTGCTCCTGGTGCGGTTTTACTTTGTTAATTTTCTGTCGAGCACTTCTACATCCTAGCATAATTAATAAGGAAATTAATTATTCGGAGGCCCAAACGAAGGAATTTG
>NW_019233822.1:0-2454 GCF_002742605.1 Olea europaea var. sylvestris
TCGATTCCAATCGAATTAGATTAGCAATTCGCCGAAATCAAACGAACTAGAAGTTATCATGATATCAAAAACGACTTTTCACTTGCTCAATTCCAGTGGAATAAGACTAGCGATTCGCCGAAAATGAACAAACCCGAAGATATCATGAAAACAAAAGCCACTTTTCATTGGATCAATTCCAATCAAATTAGAGTGGAAATTCGCCAAAAACGAACAAATCCAGATTTATCGTGAAATCAAAAACCACTTTTCATTAGCTGGATTCCAGTAGAATTAGACTACAAATTCGGCAAAATGGACAAACCCGAAGATATCATGAAATCAAAAGCCAACTTTTAATTGCTCGATTCCAATTGATTTAGACCAGTAATTTGCAAAAAACGAAGAAACCTGAAGTTATCATGAAATGAAAAACCACTTTTCTTCGGCTCGATTCCAATCGATTTAGTCTACCAATTCGCCAAGACGAACAAACCCGAAGATATCATGGAATCAAAAGCCACTTTTCATTGGCTCCATCCCAATTGATTTAGACTAGCAATTCGCCATAAATTAACAAACCCGAAGTTATCATGAAATGTGCGGCCACTTTTCTTTGGCACGATTCCAATCGAATTAAACTAGCGATTTGCCAAAAAAGAACAAACCCGAAGTTATCATGAAATCAGAAGCCATTTTTCATTCGCTCGATTCCAATCGATTTAGACTAGCAATTCGCCAAAAATGAACAAGCCCGAAGTCATAATGAAATCAAAAACAACTTTTCATTGGCTCGATTCCAATCGAATCTGACCAGCAATTCGCCAAAAATGAATAAACCCGAAGTTATCGTGAAATCAAAAACCATTTTTCAATAACTCGATTCCAATCGAATTAGATTAACAATTCGCCGAAAACAAACGAACTAGAAGTTATCATGATATCAAAAACGACTTTTCACTGGCTCAATTCCAATGGAATAAGACTAGCGATTCGCCGAAAATGAACAAACCCGAAGATATCATGAAAACAAAAGCCACTTTTCATTGGATCAATTCCAATCAAATTAGACTGGAAATTCGCCTAAAACGAACAAATCCAAAATTATCGTGAAATCAAAAACCACTTTTCATTAGCTGGATTCCAGTAGCATTAGACTACCAATTCGGTAAAATGGGCAAACCCGAAGATATTATGAAATCAAAAGCTAACTTTTAATTGCTCGATTCCAATTGATTTAGAACAGTAATTTGCAAAAAACGAACAAACCTGAAGTTATCATGAAATGAAAAACCACTTTTCTTCGGCTCGATTCCAATCGATTTTGACTAGCAATTCGCCAAAAATGAACCAACCCCAAGTTATCGTGAAATCAAAAACCATTTTTCAATCTCTCGATTCCAATCGCATTAGATTAGCAATTCGCCGAAATCAAACGAACTAGAAGTTATCATGATATCAAAAACGACTTTTCACTGGCTCAATTCCAATGGAATAAGACTAGCGATTCGCCGAAAATGAACAAACCCGAAGTTATCGTGAAATCAAAAACCACTTTTCATTAGCCGGATTCCAATAGAATTAGACTACTAATTCGGCAAAATGGACAAACCCGAAGATATCATGGAATCAAAAGCCACTTTTCATTGGCTTCATCCCAATTGATTTAGACTAGCAATTCGCCAAAAATGAACAAGCCCGAAGTCATAATGAAATCAAAAACAACTTTTCATTGGCTCGATTCCAATCGGATCTGACTAGCAATTCGCCAAAAATGAACAAACCCGAAGTTATCGTGAAATCAAAAACCATTTTTCAATCTCTCGATTCCAATCGCATTAGATTAGCAATTCGCCGAAATCAAACGAACTAGAAGTTATCATGATATCAAAAACGACTTTTCACTGGCTCAATTCCAATGGAATAAGACTAGCGATTCGTCGAAAATGAACAAACCCGAAGATATCATGAAAACAATAGCCACTT
The DNA here is from genome assembly GCF_002742605.1 of Olea europaea var. sylvestris. Classification (NCBI taxonomy): domain Eukaryota; kingdom Viridiplantae; phylum Streptophyta; class Magnoliopsida; order Lamiales; family Oleaceae; genus Olea; species Olea europaea. Next base: position 1,966 of record NW_019233822.1, read on the forward strand.
TTCATTGGATCAATTCCAATCAAATTAGACTGGAAATTCGCCAAAAACGAACAAATCCAGATTTATCGTGAAATCAAAAACCACTTTTCATTAGCTGGATTCCAATAGAATTAGACTACTAATTCGGCAAAATGGACAAACCCGAAGATATCATGAAATCAAAAGCTAACTTTTAATTGCTCGATTCCAATTGATTTAGACCAGTAATTTGCAAAAAACGAACAAACCAGAAGTTATCATGAAATGAAAAACCACTTTTCTTCGGCTCGATTCCAATCGATTTAGTCTACCAATTCGCCAAGACGAACAAACCCGAAGATATCAGGGAATCAAAAGCCACTTTTCATTGGCTCCATCCCAATTGATTTAGACTAGCAATTCGCCATAAATGAACAAACCCGAAGTCATCATGAAATGTGCGGCCACTTTTCTTTGGCACGATTCCAATCGAATTAAACTAGCGATTTGCCAAAAAAGAACAAACCCGAA
>NW_019233823.1:0-2454 GCF_002742605.1 Olea europaea var. sylvestris
CAATTTAGTGGGATTTTTATTGCCAAAAACGTGGGTGGCCCTTTGAGAAAATAATTGATGAAAATAAATATTTAAATTCTAGAAAAAACGAGAATTTTCATTTCAGGCAGTTTTGGTCGACCGGTTGACACTGCACAGCCTTTAGTGTTTCTAACATAACTTCTTCTCCTAATATTCGATTGAGGTAATTCAAAGTATGTTGGAAAGCTAACTCAAAGAGCTACAACTTTTATTTAGATATCATTTTCCAAATCGAATGTTTCCTATGTCGAAAATTGGTCTCAAATGGAACTAAAAATCTAAAGTATACTCTAGTCATCTAATATTCATGTCTTAGTGCCACTAAGGTGTCTAGAATGGGTCGAAAATGGGTCTCAAATTTAAACTTACCAATTGAACTTTGCTATTTGTACACTGATTTTGAACACGTTGTTTGACACTTGCATTGTTATCTAGTGTCAATTGGATGGGAAAACTGTTTGAAATTTAAAATGTCCAACAAGGTAATGTCACGTGGCAAAGTGCAAACTAAAGTGTACACCATAGTATTCATGTAGTAAGGTTCTTACTGATTGAACTTTGCTCTTTGTACAATGATTTTTGATACGTTGTTTAACACTTGCATCGTTGTCAAGTGCCAATTGGATAGGAAAACTGTTTGACATTTATGCTATCAAATTGGGTAATGTCACGTGGCAAAGTATAAATAAAAGTGTACACCATAGTGTACCTGTAGCAAGGTTCTTTCCGATTGAACATTGCTATTCGTACTTTAATTTTTGACACGTTTTTTGACAGTTGCATTGTTGTCAAGTGTGAATTGGATGGGAAAATTGTTTGTAATATAAACTGTCCAACATTGGTAATGTCATGTAGCAAAGTGTAAACTAAAGTGTACACCATAGTGTACATGTCGCAAGGTTCTTACCGATTGAACTTTGCTATTTGTACGCTGATTTTTGACACGTTGTTTGACACGTGCATTGTTCTCAAGTGTCAATTGGATGGGAAAACTATTTGAAATTTATACTGTCCAACAGGGTAATGTCACGTGGCAAAGTGTAAACTAAAGTGTACACCATAGTGTACATATAGCAAGGTCCTTACCGATTTAAATTTGCTATTTGTACATTAATTTTTGACACGTTGATTCACATTTGCATTGTTGTCAAGTTTTAACTGGATGGGAAAACTGTTTGAAATTTAAACTGTCGAAAGGGTAATGTCACTTGGCAAAGTTTAAACTAAAGTGTACAACATGGTGTACGTGTAGCAAGATTCTTACCAATTGAACTTTGCTATTAGTACACTAATTTTTGACACATTGTTTGACACTTTTATTGTTCTCAAGTGTCAGTTGGATGGGTAAGCTGTTTGAAGTTTAAACTGCCCAGCAAGGTAATGTCACATAGCAAAGTGTAAACTATAGTATACACCATAGTGTACATATAGCATGGTTCATACAGATTGAACATTACTATTTGTACACTGATTTTTGACACGTTGTTTAACACTTGCACTGTTGTCTGGTGTCAAGTGGATGGGAAAACTGTTTGAAATTTAAACTGTCCAACAGGGTAATATCACGTGGCAAAGTGTAAACTAAAGTGTACACCATAGTGTAATTGTAGCAAGGTTCTAACAGATTGAACTTTGCTATTTGTACACTAATTTTCGACACGCTGTTAGACACTTGTATTGTCATCAATTGTCAATTGGATGGAAAAATAGTTTGAAATTTAAACTGTCCAGTAGGGTAATGTCACGTACCAAAGTGTAAATTAAAGTGCACAACATAGTGTACATGTAGCATGGTTCATACAGATTGAACTTCGCTATTTGTATACTGATTTTTGACACGTTGTTTGACACTTGTATTGTTTTCAAGTGTCAATTGGATGGGAAAACTGTTTGAAATTAAAATTGTTCAACAGTGTAATGTTACGTGGCAAAGTGTAAACTAAAATATACACCATAGTGTACATGTAGCAAGGTCCTTACCGATTGATATTTGCAATTTGGACAGTGATTTTTGACACGTTGATTGACACTTGCATTGTTGTCAAGTGTTAATTGGATGGGAAAACTATTTGAAATTTAAACTGTCCAAAGGGTAATGTCACGTGGCAAAGTTTAAACGAAAGTGTACGCAGTGTATGTGTAGCGTGGTTCTTACCAATTGAACTTTGCAATTAGTACACTAATTTTTGACACATTGTTTGACACTTGCATTGTTCTCAACTGTCAATTGGATGGGTAAAATGTTTGAAATTTAAACTATCCAGCAGGGGAATGTCACGTAGCAAAGTGTAAACTAAAGTATACACCATAGTGTACATGTAGCATGGTTAATACAGATTGAACATTGCTGTTTGTACACTAATTTTTTACATGTTGTTTGACACTGGCACTGTTGTCAGGTGTCAATTGGATGGAAAAACTGTTTGAAATTTA
>NW_019233824.1:0-2454 GCF_002742605.1 Olea europaea var. sylvestris
GCCGTGGCAGTTTCGCCCTTTTTCGCGACCGTGTCGGAATGGGCTTAAATTTGGCAGGTTGATCGGAAATAAAAATCGCGCCGAGGGCAATTTCGTCCTTTTTCGCGACTGTGTCGAAATGGGCTAAAATTTGAATGGTTGATCGGAAAAAAAAATAGCGCAGGGGCAATTTCGTCATTTTACGCGACTGTGTCGAAATGGCCCAAAATTTGACTGGTGGATCGGAAATAAAAATCGCGCCGGGGTCAATTTCGTCATTTTTCAAGACTGTGTCTAAATGGGCTAAAATTTGACTGGTAGATCGGAAACAAAAACCGCGCCGTGGCAATTTAGTCTTTTTTCGCGACTGTGTCGGAATCGGCTTAAATTTGGCAGGTTGGCCGGAAATAAAAATCACGCCGGGGGCAATTTCGTCATTTTTCGCGGCTGTGTCGAAATGGGCTAAAATTTGACTGGTTGATCGGAAACAAAAATCGCGCCGGCGGTAATTTCGTCATTTTACGCGACCGTGTTGGAACGGGATTAAATTTGGCAGGTTGATCGTAAATAAAAATCGCGTCGGGGGTAATTTCGTCATTTTTCGCGACTGCGTCGAAATGAGCTAAAATTTGGCTGGTTGATCGGAAATAAAAAATAGCGCCGGGGCAATTTCGTCATTTTTCACGACTGTATCGAAATGCGCTAAAATTTGACTGGTAGAACGGAAACAAAAACCCCGCCGTGGCAATTTCGTCTTTTTTCCCGACTGTGTCGGAATGGGCTTAAATTTGGCAGGTTGATCGGAAATAAAAATCGCCCCGGGCGCAATTTCGTCATTTTTCGCGACAATGTCGAAATGGCCTAAAATTTGACTGGTTGATCGGAAATAAAAATCACGTCGGGGTGAATTTCGTCATTTTTCAAGACTGTGTCTAAATGGGCTAAAATTTGACTGGTAGATCGGAAACAAAAACCGCCCCGTGGCAATTTCGTCTTTTTTCGCGACTGTGTCGAAATGGGCTTAAATTTGGCAGGTTGATCGGAAATAAAAATCACGCCGGGGGCAATTTCGTCATTTTTCGCGACTGTGTCGAAATGGGCTAAAATTTGACTGGTTGATCAGAAACAAAAATCGCGCCGGGGGCAATTTCGTCATTTTACGCGACTGTATCGGAATGGGCTTAAATTTGACTGGTAGATAGGAAACAAAAATCGCGCTGTGGGAATTTCATCTTTTTTCGCGACTGTGTCGAAATGGGCTTAAATTTGGCAGGTCGATCGGAAATAGAAATCGCGTCGGGGGCAATTTCGTCATTTTTCGCGACTGTGTCGAAATGGGCTAAAATTTGACTGGTTGATCGGAAACAAAAATCCTGCCGGGGGCAATTTCGTCATTTTTCGCGACTGAGGCGGAATCGGCTTAAATTTGGCTGGTTGACCGGAAATAAAAATCACGTCGGGGGCAATTTCGTCATTTTTCGCGACTGTGTTGAAACGGGCTAAAATTTGACTGGTTGATCGGAAACAAAAATCGCGCCGGGGGCAATTTCGTCATTTTTCGCGACTGAGGCGGAATCGGCTTAAATTTGGCTGGTTGACCGGAAATAAAAATCACGTCGGGGGCAATTTCGTCATTTTTCGCGACTGTGTCGAAATGGGCTAAAATTTGACTGGTTGATCGGAAACAAAAATCGCGCCGTGGGCAATTTCGTCATTTTACGCGATTGTGTCGGAATGGGCTTAAATTTGGCAGGTTGATCGGAAATAAAAATCTTGCCGGGCGCAATTTCGTCATTCTTCGCGACTGTGTCGAATTGGCCTAAAATATGACTGGTCGATCGGAAATAAAAATCGCGCCGGGGCCAAATTCGTCATTTTTCACGACTGTGTCGAAATGGGCTAAAATTTGACTGGTTCATCGGAAACAAAAACCGCGCCGTGGGCAATTTCGTCATTTTACGCGACTGTGTCGGAATGGGCTTAAATTTGGCAGGTTGATCGGAAATAAAAATCGCGCCGGGGGCAATTTCGTCATTTTTCACGACTGTGTCGGAATGGTCTAAAATTTGTCTGGTAGATCAGAAAGAAAAATCGCGCCGTGGCAGTTTCGTCATTTTATGCGACCGTTTCGGAATGGGCTTAAATTTGGCAGGTTGATCGGAAATAAAAATCGCGCAGGGCGCTATTTCGTCATTTTTCGCGACTGTGTCGAAATGTACTAAAATTTGGCAGGTTGATCGGAAATAAAAATCGCGCCGGGGGCAATTTCGTCATTTTTCACGACTGTGTCGAAATGGTCTAAAATTTGACTGGTAGATCGGAAACAAAAATCGCGCCGTGGCAGTTTCGCCCTTTTTCGCGACCATGTCGGAATGGGCTTAAATTTGGCAGCTTGATCGGAAAAAAAAATCGCGCCGGGGGCAATTTCGTCATTTTTCGCGACTGTGTCGAAATGGGCTAAAATTTGAATGGTTG
>NW_019233825.1:0-2454 GCF_002742605.1 Olea europaea var. sylvestris
TTTCAATGAAAAAAATTCAGATGAAATTGTGGTCAAATTTTATTGAAAACGCGTTAATGAACAAAACGTAGGGAAAATTTTAGTCAAATTTGATGGGAACCGATCCAATGAAAAAATTTCTGATAAAATTTTAGTCAAATTTGATTGGAAACGTGCCAACCAACAAATGCAGATGAAATTGTGGTGAAATTTTACTGGAAACACATCAATGAACAAATCCCATGGGAAATTTTAGTCCAATTTGATTGGAAATGCAGCAACAAGCAAAACTCAGACGAAATTTTAGTCAAATTTGATTGAAAACATACCAACGAATAAAATTTAGGTTAAATTTTAGCCAAATTTTAATGGAACCACGCCAATTAACAAAATCCAGATAAAATTTTAATCCAATTTGATTGGGAACGAGTTCGATTAATTGGCTTCCTTCCAATCAAATTTGACAAAATTTCACTGGGGTTTCGTTCATTGGAATGTTTCTAATCAAAATTGACTAAAATTTCATTCAAGTTTTTTCCTTAGCGTGTTTCTTATCAAATTTGTCTAAAATTTCTTTTGAGTTTAGTTCATTGGCGCATTTATAATTAAATTTGACTAAAATTTTATCCAAGTGTTGTTCATTAGCACATTTCCAATCAAATTTGAATAAAATTTTTCCTGGGTTTAGTTCATTGGCACGTTTCTAATTAAATTTCACTAAAATTTCACCCGTGTTTAGTTCATTGTCGCGTTTCCCGTCAAATTTGACTAAAATTTCACATGAGTTTTGTTAATTGACTTATTTCCAATCAAATTTGACAAAATTTCAATGGGGTTTCGTTCATTGGTATGTTTCTAATCAAATTTGACTAAAATTTCATCTGGATTTTGTTCCTTGGTGGGTTTCTTATCAAATTTGACTAAAATTTCTTCTGAGTTTAGTTCATTGACGTGTTTATAATCAAATTTGACTGAATTTTTATCTGAGTGTTGTTCATTAGTACGTTTCCAATCAAATTTGAATAAAAAATTTCCTCGATTTAGTTCATTGTCACGTTTCCAATCAAATTTGACTAAAATTTCACCTGTGTTTAATTCATTTGCATGTTTCCCATAAAATTTTAACAAAATTTCGTAGGAGTTTGGTTAATTGGTTTGTTTCCAATCAATTTTGGCAAAATTTCACTAGGGTTTCGTTCATAGGAGTGTTTCTAATCAAATTTGAGTAAAATTTCATCCGGGTTTTGTTCCTTGGCATGTTTTCTATCAAATTTGACAAAATTTCTTTTGTGTTTAGTTCATTGGCGCGTTTATAATCAAATTTGACTAAATTTTGTCTGGGTGTTGTTCATTAGCATGTTTTCAATAAAATTTGAATAAAATTTTTCCGGGTTTAGTTCATTGTCGCGTTTCTAATCAAATTTGACTATAATTTCACATGTGTTTAGTTCATTTGCACGTTTCCCATCAAATTTGACTAAAATTTCGCACAAGTTTGGTTAATTCGCTTGTTTCCAATCAAATTTGACAAAATTTCAATGGGGTTTCGTTCATTGGTGTGTTTTTAATCAAATTTGACAAAAATTTCTTCTGGATTTTGTTCCTTGGAGCGTTTCTTATCAAATTTGACTAAAATTTCTTCTAAGTTTAATTCATTGGCACGTTTATAATCAAATTTAACTCAAATTTTATCTAAGTGTGGTTCATTAGCACATTTCCATTCAAATTTGAATAAAATTTTCCTGGGTTGAGTTCATTGTCGCGTTTTCAATCAAATTTGACTAAAATTTCACTTGAGTTTAGCTCTTTCGTGCGTTTCTATTCAGACTTGACTAAAATTTCACTTGAATTTTGTTCGTTGGTATGTTTCCAATAAAATTTGACTTAAATTTTCCTAAGCTTGGTGCATTGGCACGTTTTCAATTAAATTTGGCTAAAATTTCACATGGGTTTAGGTCATTGGTGCATTACCAATCAAATTTGACTAAAATTTCACCTGGGTTTCGTTCATTGGCAAGTTTCCAATTGAATTTAACTAAAATATCACCTAGGCTTAAATCATTGGCGCATTTCTAGTCAAATTTGATTAAAATTTCACCTGAATTTTGTTCATTGACGCGTTTCCAATCAAATTAGACTAAAATTTCACCTAGGTTTAGTTCATTAGCGTGTTTTTAATCGAATTTGACAAAAAATTTCCCTAAGTTTTGTTCATTGGCACATTTAAAATCAAATTTGATAGAAATTTCATCTAGATTTTATTCATTAGAGCATTTCCAGTCAAATTTGAGTAAAATTTCACCTGTGTTTTGTTCATTGGAGAGTTTCCATTGAAGTTTGATTAAAATTTCATCTTGGTTTTGTTCATTGGCATGTTTCCAATCAAGTTGGACTAAAATATCACCTAGGATTAGTTCATTGGCACGTTTCCATTCAAATTTGACTAATATTTCACACAAGTTTGGTTAATTAACT
>NW_019233826.1:0-2454 GCF_002742605.1 Olea europaea var. sylvestris
GGGAACAAAAATCGCGCCGGGTGTAATTTCGTCATTTTTCGCGACAGTGTCGGAATTGGCTAAAATTTGATTGGTTGATCGGATACGAAAACTGCGCCGGGGCAATTTCGTCATTTTTCTCGACTGTGTCGGAATTGGCTGAAATTTGGCAGTTTGATCGGAAATAAAAATCGCGCCGACGGCAATTTCGTCATTTTTCTCGACTGTGTCGGAATGGGCTCAAATTTGACATGTTTAACGGGAACAAAAATCGCGCCGGGGGCAATTTCGTCATTTTTCTCGACGGTGTCGGAATTGGCTGAAATTTGGCAGTTTGATCTGAAATAAAAATCGCATCGAGGGCAATTTCGTCATTTTTTCGACTGTGTCGGAATGGTCTCAAATTTGACAGGTTGATCGGGAACAAAAACCGCGTCGGGTGTAATTTCGTCATTTTTCTCGTTTGTGTGTGAATTGGGTAAATTTGACAAGTTGATCGAAAATAAAAACCGCGCCGGGGCCAATTATGTCATTTTTTCTTGACTGTGTCGGAATTGGCTGAAATTTGGCAGTTTGATCGGAAATAAAAATCGCGCCGACGGCAATTTCGTCATTTTTCTCGACTGCGTCGGAATGGGCTCAAATTTGACAGGTTTATCGGGAACAAAAATCGCGCCGGGTTTAATTTCATCTTTTTTCGCGATTGTGTCAGAATTTGCTATAATTTGACTTGTTGATCGGAAACAAAAATCGCACCGGGGGCAATTCGTCATTTTTCTCGACTCTGTCGGAATTGGCTGAAATTTGGCAGTTTGATCTGTAACAAAAACTGCGCCGGGGGCAATTTCGTCATTTTTCTCGACTCTGTCGAGATTGGTTGAAATTTGGCAGTTTGATCGTAAATAAAAATCGCGCCGGGTGTAATTTCGTCATTTGTCGCGACTGTGTCGGAATTAGCTGAAATTTGGCAGTTTGATCTGAAATAAAAATCGCGCCGGGGGCAATTTCGTCATTTTTCTCGACTGTGTCGGAATGGGCTTAAATTTGACAGGTTGATCGTGAACAAAAACCGCGCCAGGGGCAATTTCGTCATTTTTCTCGACTGTGTCGAAATTGGCTGAAATTTGGGAGTTTGATCGGAAATAAAAATCTCACCGGCGGCTATTTCGTCATTTTTCTCGACTGTGTCGGAATGGGCTCAAATTTGACAGGTTTATTGGGAAAGAAAATCGCGCAGGGGGCAATTTCGTCATTTTTCACGACTGTGTTGGAATTGGCTGAAATTTGGCAGTTTGATCTAAAATAAAAATCGCGCCGGGAGCAATTTCGTCATTTTTCTCGACTGTGTCGGAATGGACTCAAATTTGATAGGTTGACCGGGAACAAAAATCGCGCCGGGTGTAATTTCGTCATTTTTTGGGGCTGTGTCGGAATTTGGCTAAAATTTGACTGGTTGATCGGATACAAAAACTGTGCCGGGGGCAATTTCGTCATTTTTCTCGACTGTGATGGAATTGGCTGAAATTTGGCAGTTTGATCGGAAATAAAAATCGCGCCGTGCGGCAATTTCGTCATTTTTCTCGACTGTGTCGGAATGGGCTCAAATTTGACTGGTTTGTCGGGAACAAAAACAGCGCCGGGTGTAATTTCGTTATTTTTCGCGACTGTGTCGGAATTGGCTAAAATTTGACTGGTTGATCGTAAACAAAAACCGCGCCGGGGGCAATTTCGTCATTTTTCTAGACTATGTCGGAATTGGCTGAAATTTGGCAGTTTGATCGGAAATAAAAATCGCGCCGGTGGCAATTTCGTCATTTTTCTCGAATGTGTCGGAATGGGCTCAAATCTGACAGGTTGATCGGAAACAAAAACTACGCCGGGTGTAATTTCGTCATTTTTCGCGACTCTGACGGAATAGGCTAAAATTTGACTGGTTGATCGGAAACAAAATTCGCGCCGGGGGCAATTTCGTCATTTTTCTCGATTGCGTCGGAATTGGCTGAAATTTGGCAGTTTGATCGAAAATAAAAATCGCGCCGGTGGCAATTTCTTCATTTTTCTCGACTGTGTCAGAATGGGCTCAAATTTGACAGGTTGATCGGGAACAAAAACCGCGTCGGGGGCAATTTCGTCATTTTTCTCGACTCTGTCGAAATTGGCCGAAACTTGGCAGTTTGGTCTGAAACAAAAATCGCGTCGGGGGCAGTTTCGTCATTTTTCTCGACTGTGTCGGAATTGGCTGAAATTTGGCAGTTTGATCGGAAATAAAAATCGCGTCGGCGGCAATTTCGTCATTTTTCTCGACTGTGTCGGAATGGGCTCGAATTTGGAAGGTTTATCGGGAACAAAAATCGCGCCGGGGGAATTTCGTCATTTTTCTCGACTGTGTCGAAATTGGCTGAAATTTGGGTGTTTCATCGGAAATAAAAATCGCACCGGCGGCTATTTCGTCATTTTTCTCGACAGTGTCGGAAT
>NW_019233827.1:0-2454 GCF_002742605.1 Olea europaea var. sylvestris
GGGCGAAAATTTTGCAGGTTGACTGGAAACAAAAACCGCGCTGAGGGCAATTTCGTCATTTTTCGCGACGATGTCGGAATGGGTTGAAATTCGACTGGTTGACTGGAAGAAAAAATCGGGCTGGGGGCAATTTTGTCATTTTTCACGACGGTGTCGGAATGGGCTGAAATTCGACTGGTTGATCGGAAACAAAAATCGCCACAACAGCAATTTAGTCATTTTTCACGACGGAGTCGGAATGTGCGAAAATTTGACAGGTTGATCAGACACAAAAACCGCGCCGGGGGCAATTTCGTCATTTTTCGCGATTGTGTCGGAATGGGCTGAAATTTGACAGGTTGATTGGAAACAAAAATCGCGCCGGGGCAATTTCGTCATTTTTCGCTACTGTGTCGGAATGGGCTAAAATTTGATAGGTTGATTGGAAAAAAAACCGCGCCAGGGGCAATTTTATCATTTTTTCGCAATGGTGTCGGAATGGCATGAAATTTGGCTGGTTGATCGGAAGCAAAAATCGCGCCGGAGGCAATTTCGTCATTTTTCACGACAGTGTCGGAATGGGCTAAAATTTGACAGGTTGATCGGAAACAAAAATCGCCACAACGGCAATTTAGTCATTTTTCGCGACGGAGTCGGAATGTGCTAAAATTTGACAGGTTGATCAGACACAAAAACCGCGCCTGGGGCAATTTCGTCATTTTTCGCGATTGTGTCGGAATGGGCTGAAATTTGATAGGTTGATCGGAAATAAAAATCGCGCCAGGGCAATTTCGTCATTTTTCGCTACTGTGTCGGAATGGGCTAAAATTTGATAGGTTGATTGGAAAAAAAATCGCGCCAGGGGCAATTTTATCATTTTTCGCAATGGTGTCGGAATGGCATGAAATTTGGCTGGGTGATCGGAAGCAAAAATCGCGCCGGAGGCAATTTCGTCATTTTTCGCGACAGTGTCGGAATGGGCTAAAATTTGGCGGGTTGATCGGAAACAAAAACCGCGCCTGGGGCAATTTCGTAATTTTTCGCGACGGTGTCGGAATGGGCTGAAATTCGACTGGTTGATCGGAAACAAAAATCGCCACAACGGCAATTTAGTCATTTTTCGCGACGGAGTCGGAATGGGCTAAAATTTGACAAGTTGATCGAAAACAAAAACAGCGCCAGGGGCAATTTCGTCATTTTTCGCGACGGAGTCGGAATGGGCTAAAATTTGACAAGTTGATCGAAAACAAAAACAGCGCCAGGGGCAATTTCGTCATTTTTCGCGACGGAGTCGGAATGGGCTAAAATTTGACAAGTTGATCGAAAACAAAAACAGCGCCAGGGGCAATTTCGTCATTTTTCGCGACGGAGTCGGAATGGGCTAAAATTTGACAAGTTGATCGAAAACAAAAACAGCGCCAGGGGCAATTTCGTCATTTTTCGCGACGGAGTCGGAATGGGCTAAAATTTGACAAGTTGATCGAAAACAAAAACAGCGCCAGGGGCAATTTCGTCATTTTTCGCGACGGTGTCGGAATGGGCTGAAATTCGACTGGTTGATCGGAAACAAAAATCGCCACAACGGCAATTTAGTCATTTTTCGCGACGGAGTCGGAATGTGCTAAAATTTGACAGGTTGATCAGACACAAAAACCGCGCCCCGCGCCAGGGGCAATTTTATCATTTTTCGCAATGGTATCGGAATGGCATGAAATTTGGCTGGTTGATCGGAAGCAAAAATCGCGCCGGAGGCAATTTCGTCATTTTTCGCGACAGTGTCGGAATGGGCTAAAATTTGACAGGTTGATCGGAAACAAAAATCGCCACAACGGTAATTGAGTCATTTTTCGCGACGGAGTCGGAATGTGCTAAAATTTGACAGGTTGATCAGACACAAAAACCGCGCCTGGGGCAATTTCGTCATTTTTCGCGATTGTGTCGGAATGGGCTGAAATTTGACAGGTTGATCGGCAACAAAAATCGCGCCGGGGCAATTTCGTCATTTTTCGCTACTGTGTCCGAATGGGCTAAAATTTGATAGGTTGATTGGAAAAAAAACCGCGCCAGGGGCAATTTTATCATTTTTCGCAATGGTGTCGGAATGGCATGAAATTTGGCTGGTTGATCGGAAGCAAAAATCGCGCCGGAGGCAATTTCGTCATTTTTCGCGACAGTGTCGGAATGGGCTAAAATTTGGCGGATTGATCGGAAACAAAAACCGCGCCTGGGGCAATTTCGTAATTTTTCGCGACGGTGTCGGAATGGGCTGAAATTTGGCTGGTTGATGGGAAGCAAAAATCACGCCGAGGCAATTTCGTCATTTTTAGCAACGGTGTCGGAATGGGCTAAAATTTGACACGTTGATTGGAAACAAAAACCGCCCCAGGGGCAAACGGAGTCGGAAAGGGATCAAATTTGACAGGTTGATCGGAAACAAAAATCGCGCCAGGGGCGATTTCGTCATTTTTCACGACG
>NW_019233828.1:0-4997 GCF_002742605.1 Olea europaea var. sylvestris
TCCCAAGATATATTAAACCTATGTTTACACGATCCGATCCTATTCCTAGTCCAAATTCATATGAAAAAATGCATTGAATCACAGGATTTATCACACATGATTGCACACGCCATAAATATTATTCTTAATACCTATTGTTCATGTGTTGATTTTACCATGTTCTAGACTTATTGTGAATATTCCTTAAACTACAACAAGTAACTTGCTATCTAATTGGTAATCAAACAATCAAATAGTTAATTGAGAATGCAAAATCAATCAAGAAAAATCGTGTAATATTAAATTAATTGTCTTAAATTAAAGTAAACAAATGACAGGGTTCATCATTCATCCAAACAATGAAAAACTTAGCCAACCATCCTAATTATTATATTATACAAGAAACCATGAAAAGATATAATCCGAATCAAATAAATACGGAAGAAGGTAGATAAATCCACTTTCTTGAATGAAATCTTGATTTTTTATGGTTAATCTTCAAGAATCTTGCACAATTCCCTTGATGTTGATGATCTAGCCTCATTCTTTGCCTCATAAATATGTTGAATATAGAGATTTTTAGGTCTAATGGAGGTCTCCATGTTTTGGATTGCTCTTGGTATAAATAGGGTGTCAAAAGATTGCATACCAAAAGTTTCCAGAACAAAATAAAGAAACAAATTTTTTTCTAGAATTAAACCATGTGTACATGGTCTGTACGCACAATACAAGTGACTTGGTCTCTAGAGTGGATTTTTGGAACCATGTGTACGCAAGACCTCTAGACCTATGCTTAAACATAGTATAATTTTTTGCCAAACTTTTTCAATCGTGTATTTTGATCATTTTCAACAAATTCTCATCCCATTGACTTGTCTTCAACTCCATTTGACCTTTGACATTCTTGAATCATCATTTTGTAATCCGAGTCAACTTTTGAAGTGTTGCATTTTAATCCTTGTATTTGATTCGATCGAGCCATTTTCTCTTATAATCTTGTTCCTTTATCTTTCATTTGTATCCAATTAAATTATTGGTATCTTTGATCTTCATTTTGTCACCCGTCTCATCTATGGACTGTTTGCAATTTAGTTATCGACTTTTGGAATCTGCCATCTTTCCACTATTCTTGCATTCGTTTCTCCAATTCTTCATGAAACATCGAATTTTACCTATTTGTCACAATATAACATGGATTAGGCTATATTTCATTAGAAGAACTACAAAATATCATTATTTAAAGCCCCGGATAGGTGTATGAAATATACTAATCAAACCCCCTAACTTGAACATTTGTTTGTCTTCAAACAAAATCATAACCTAACTTAAAACAAACATACAAGCATGCAAAAAATATTTAGCCAGCTGACCTGGTACTTTATTTTAGAATTGAAATTATGATTTTAAATCTAAGCACAGCTTCAAGATCACAATATAGAAACCAAAGTCTACTTTTCAATACAAAGTCGACGTGTGTGTGAAGAATTAAGCATATCATCATGAATTCATAGGTTGTTCCATTCCCAACCCTTAATAGTCAAATATTTTCTTGTCCTTACTAAAGAGATTTACACACACCCAAACTTATTTTTCACTCTTTTTAAGTGTGTGATCTAAGGTTGATTTTTATAGTATCCTCACTTCTCTAGTTTAGATAAATCTCACTAATTGCAGTTTAACATGTCAATGAACAAGGATTCTCATAGTTTGATTGCTTCAATCTCCATAACTCCACTAGGCTAATTATCCCTCATTAAAAGTCAAATTTTCTTAAATAAGTGTTTGGGATTTAATCAGAACATTTGGTGCATCTTTTGTTTCATGCACCTACTTTTTCTATATATATATTTTTTTATTTTTTTTCTCAATTTTCTTCTTTTCAACAATTTTTTTCTTTATTTACGGCATTCTCTCTCTTAAACTTTCTAAATGACCGCTGTAACGAAGTTTAGGCTGATAACTCCCAAGTTAGTTGACTTTAGGGCAGCAGGTTTTAACACCCTTACATGCTTAATAACTCGAGTTATAAAGGTTACGAAGAGAAATGTTCAAATAAAATATTTTTTGATATCTTGATTGGTGCAATGTCCCACGTTAAACACCTATCAAGGTAAACTGACTTCTAACTTAAGACTTTCGCCCAGTTTCATCCTATTGACTTTAGACAATCCATACAAGATTTTTAATTTCACACATAGAATCCTTATCTATCTTAATATCTTCCTACAACAGTGAAATTTCCAAAACTATTGTAAATTTGGCCTAAGGATGTAAAGTATTGTAGTTTTGGAATTTAGCATCTATGGTCCACTATTTCAACCTATCCAATTATGAAATCACATATTCCTACACAATGCTTAACTTAATTCATGTGTTCAATGTATTGACTTTCACATATAAAAGTAAAAATTAACTTAAACATTCAACCCATTCACCATTCATAGATTAATACAGAATTCAATATATTCCTCGTTGCCAGCTCGTTCAACTAACTCGCACAAGCACACAAAAAAAAAAATATATTTTTGAAGTTTTTCAAAATTTTCAAATTTTTTGTTGAATATCTAAAGTAATAAAACACACAAAAATAAAAGAAAAAAAAAACTCATGTTTTCCATCCCTAAACTTAAACTAGACATTATCCTCAATTTCCTAAATTCTAAATCCGCATCTAATGGGGTAGGGAAGAAAATGAAGAAAATACTCCTCTGATATGGCGTGTAATCTAATGGTTAGCTTTCTTATTGCTTTCATTGGCTTCATAGTCAATAGTAGTTTAAGTGTTCCGTGACGTTATGTTTCTGCACAAAGCAAACACATAATGAATTAATGCTCAAAAATCTATAACAAGTGTTACTTAGCTCAAACATCTAGTAAACCAACAAATGCCTAAGACCTAAAAGGAGATAACCATTGGATGATGAGTCCCTAATTAAAACTAATAACTGATTTAAATTATTATATAGAAAGCATAATAAATAAAAGGAAAGAAAGATTGGGTTGCCTCCCAATAAGCGCTTTGTTTAAAGTCCTTAGCTTGACTTTATTGTTTTGACATCATAGATTTCTGAAGAACGCTTTTGATGTCTTACTCAACTTGCCTCTTTTGACTTTGCTCTACTCTTCATTACTTTTACAAATTTTAACACAGCCTTCTCCAATGTGATACAACTTGCCTATCTCATCTGATTAAAGTCCAACTATGTAGACTTCTTCCACCTCTTTAGGCTTAATTACAAATTCAATAAAAGGACAATCAATAAAGTCAACAAAATGTGGGTTAACATCGTCTTCATCAATTGCCTCATCTTTGTTTTGCTCATTTGTAATTGAACCTTCATCGTCTTTGTTCTCATCTTCCATAATTGATATCTCCTTGGGTTAAATGATAGATTCACACCCTAAATCCACGGACAATGGAAACTCTTTTGTTTTGAACTTTTCGAGTGGATTATATCCCCACCTTTTAAAGTCATACCAAAGTATGCCATCTCCCACACACAATTTGTTTTCATCCAACTTGGCAAGGTCAGTGTAGTATTTTGCAAGTACCTCCTCATTCAACATGGAGGGACCAAATTCCACAAGAGTGTCGAAAGCGATACATTCCTCTATAGGCATGTAGCATTCAAAAGATGTGTCAATTGCTAGTATTCGACATCTTAAATATTGTTTAAACCGTAGGAGCTTAAGCTGATACACGTCAGTGCATGTATTCAAATAGTAGCCAGTATAATACATCTCTTAGCAGAGTATATAATAGATGTCTTCTTTCTTCTAGTTCATGTTGAGATTATTTATTACAAAAATCCTTTTAGTATGCCAATGTCAGAATCCTAAATGTACTGCTAAATGTCACCTATAATGAATACCAAATAAGAGAGATCAAGGTGGGTAGTCAAAATCAACCAAAGAAAAAAAAACACAAAAAATAATAAAAATCGAATCTAATATAAAGCTCTAAACTAAAATTATATTCGTTATTTTCCGGCAATGACGTCAAAAACTTATTCGTAGAAAATCCGCAAGAGTACGTGATCATTGTACAAGTAATATGATTTGTGAGTTAAGAGTATCGTTCTCATAAGAAATAAGATCTAATACCTAGTTCAGTAACTTTTATTAAATTCAAAGTAATATAAAATCAAAGGAGTTATTTTTTTATGTATTCTATACTAATGCTAAACTAAGAAAGCAAATAAAATGTTTATCTAATATATGAATGCTTATATTGGAATCGTGAATCCCATACGGTCATTTAATTTAACTCTTAATTCATAATTTAGGAAATTCATGCATTCAAAACAATCGATAATCTACTTTTATTCAATATTCTTTCCCAAGATATATTAAACCTATGTTTAACACGACCAATCTCATATATGGACTATTTGCAATTTAGTCACTGACTTTTGGATTTCGCCATTTTTTTTACTATTTTTGCATTTGTTTTTCCAATTCTTCATGAAACATAGAGTTTTACCTATTTGACACAATATAATAATAACTAGGCTATATTTCATCAGAAGAACTACAAAATATCATTATTTAAAGCCACAAATAAGTGTATAAAATACACTTATCATCTATCTCAAGCTTTAACGTCAAGAAAGATGCTGATGTTGGTGATCGGTCGGCCTATTTGTAGGTCTTTATTTATTGCTCTTATTTTCATACTGTACATATCTTCAATTATTATTCTTTGTGCCTATTAAGTTTTGTTGTGTGTATGTTGGTATAAACTTCAACTTGGATGGAGTTTTGAGTTTCCTACCTAAGCTTGAGAGCGATGAGGGATTATATCTAGCCCCCAAAAAGAGAAAGGCCTTGAGCAAGGAAAAAGAAAAATGCCAAGAACTTGTTGTTGATTTTATCCCGTAAGTGAACGGATCGTAACAAGTAGTAAGTGGACCTTTTGAGTCCGGATTATCGTTTCCACAAGGACTGTACTTTTAATACCCAATTTATTATTTCTAACTTCTATTTGACGAAAATAAACAAAAACAATGATTAAATGT
>NW_019233828.1:7968-9314 GCF_002742605.1 Olea europaea var. sylvestris
AGCCATTTTGTATGCTCCGGGGCTTTTCCCTCCTTCAATAGAAGTGGACAAAGTGTGGGGTGTTAGTGGTTGTTGTCCTGTCATCAACTCGAATGGACTCCGCCCCGTGGATTCACTCCTTTGTAAATTGTAGGAAAATTGTGCAATATCTAGGAGCTTGGCCGAATCTCTCTGATTGGCACTTACAAAGTGGTGGAGATAACTCTCCAACAAAGCATTCACCCTTTCTGTTTGTCCATCCGTCTGAGGGTGAAAGCTTGTAGAGAAGTGTAGGTCCGAGCCTAGGAGTTTGAACAACTCCGTCCATAGCCGACCCGTGAATCGGGGATCACGATCACTTATTATGCTCCGCGGTAACCCCCAATACTTCACAACATTCTTGAAGAATAGCCTTGCGGCTTCCTCCGCTGTGCAATCCTTGGTGACAGGAATGAAGGTGCCGTACTTAGAGAATTGATCAACCACCACCATTATTGACCCGAACCCTTCGGATTTAGGCAGGGCACTAACGAAGTCCATGGTGATAGAGTCCCATGGACGCTCCGGGACTGGTAGAGGCTCCAACAAACCCGCTGGTGACCTTGTTTCCACCTTGTCTTGTTGGCACACGAGACAAGTTTTTACATAGAGCTCCACCATGTCTTTCATTTGCGGCCAATAGTAAGCTTGCTCAAGTAGTGCCAATGTGCGTTTCTGCCCTGGATGACCAGCCCACTTTGTGTCATGGCACTCCTTGATGATATCTCGCCGCAAATTGTTCCATTTAGGAATATAGATACGCTGCCCCGTAGTATAGAGTAAGCCATCCTCGACCCAAAACCGTCGTGTCTTTCCTTCTTGGGCAGTTTTTACCAACTCCTTAGCCAAGGGATCATGATCCATGCCTTCCCGAATCAAAACAAGCAACGTCCCTTTGGCTTGGCTTATGGCTGCAAACTTCGCCTTCCTGCTTAACGCATCGGCTACAACATTCGCCTTCCCCGGCTTGTATTCCATCACATAGTCAAACTCTGCCAAGAAATCTTGCCAACGTGCTTGCTTGGGAGTCAGCTTCTTTTGTGATTGGAAATAACTAGTAGCGACATTATTCGTCTTGATGATGAATTTTGAGCCCAACAAGTAATGACGCCACACTCGTAGGCAATGAACAATAGCCGTCATTTCCTTTTCTTGCACCGTATATCGACGCTCAGTGTCGTTGAGCTTGCGACTTTCAAAAGCAATAGGATGCCTTTCTTGCATTAGAACACCCCCGATAGCAAAGTCTGAGGCATCCGTTTGTACTTCAAAGGTCTTGGTGAAATCCGGCAATGCCAAGACCGGTTCCTCCATCACGGCCGCCTTCA
>NW_019233828.1:14447-29926 GCF_002742605.1 Olea europaea var. sylvestris
ATTGTGACTCTTAAAAGAAACTTGTGCTCTAGAAGTTGTATGGAATGCTTAAGAAAAATAGACTTGTAAACACGAAATTGGTTCGAGTTCTATTCAAGAAATAAACAATTTCTAAATCCAGATTTGAAGATATTAAGGTTCGTATTTGCTAATTCATGTACTTAATCATTCCATTATTTCCTTGGTTGTTTAACGTAATGAATGTATCATACCAACTCATTTTTTAATGCTTTAGTTGAATAAATAAATCCTGTTTAGATACTCCATTGAGAAATTTTTTTATATTATATAAATAGATTAGAAGCTTTTATTCTTCCAATTGCAATCCAATTTCATACTATTTTGCAACTAATTTTCAAGCTCTAATGCATCTATCAAAAAGCAATGGATGAGAGCACTTTCAATTGACGTAAGGGAGGCTTCAATAGCTCTCACTATTGAAATCTTCAACACAATGTTGTAATGTTAAACAAATAGGTCATAAATTTCTAGGATCCTGATTTCTTACACAAAGTTTAATTACTTAACACAAAATAAAAATAATTATTAGGTCCATGTATGCATGTAATCTGGTTGCTACATACTTCAAATTTGAGCGACGCTTATTTCATAGTGTCATATTGATATATAATCATTTGAAACTGAAACTATTTTCTTCCTTTGAACGCGTGACTGTGATTTTCAAATTCAATACTTGTATTGAAAAACTCCACGAAATTGCATTTATTCTAACAAAATTATCCTAGGAAAATGAACAACAATAAAGAAACTTGTCTGGGAAGAGAATTTTCTGTATTTAATTTCCAAAAATGAACAGCATAAAATCCTAGACTCGTTTCTTCTTGCCAGCCTTAGTAGCATTAGTCTTCTTCAGACCATGGATCTTATTTGCTATGTATTTTTTGTTGGGAATTTACTTAATAAAACACAGGGAAAATAAAAATAAATTTCAATTTCCACCATGAATCTATCTTTCTGTTTAAATAGAAACTGTGGTAGGAATTGTACCTTTATTGAGTTCTACAAACTCTTTTGCTTTTCTTAAACTCAAACAATCATGATATGCTATCCACAACTGTTTAATTATTCAGTCTCCAATGAAAATTCCCATAGGGAACAAAATTGAGAGAACCAGGGTTTCCACTTTTCTTGTGTTAGCAAAAATAATTACGTTTTCTACTGATTTTTCCAAACCCTAGCAATCAATTACTATAAGTTTAAGTAGACTTGGCCCGTCTCTTAACTTAATCCAGTCTAATATTTAATTAATCCAATTAATTAAATTTCGTCCATGAATTACTTAATCCAATTAATTAATTTAGGCATACTAACAAGTAGCCCAATTAATTAATTATCCAACACTTATCAATTAATTGAATAGTAAATCTCATTTTTGTAGTTCACCCTTATGTGTGATAATTAGGTTCCTAATCACGATGTCTAATGACATGAATTATTATTTTGATCTAAACAAAATCGATAAATTAAAATCCTCCTTGTAATTTATCACCAATTCACAATCATCGTCCCGCATTGACATCTAACAATGTATAAGGGTAATATATGTAACGAAAAATATCATGTGGTATGACAAAACCAAACTTGTTCATTTACCATGAACAATGATCCGATTAGTTATGAGATATGGATATATGTCAATCTTAATTATTAATCATATCTTTTATTTCACTATTAAATCAGTGTAAGTCAAAAATGAGTTTTCGATTTATGAGTACACTTTGTCCAAATATTTCATTATAAACTCTCATTTTTGACTTATGAGTACACTTTGTTCAAATATTTCATCATAAACTTAACTGAATGAAATGTATATTATAATCTCTTACTACCTAATAATGATGAATCCTCTATTGATTATATACAACCTTCATATGATTTTTGACATGTCCGAACGATGTCGTACTAGCGGCCATTGGCAGAGCAACATCCAACATCACCAAAGTTTGACTATTCTCATATAAGGCACTATGATGATCTCAAATCAAATAACCAATTCCACTACTGAAAGTTAGAAATTAATCATTGACACTTAAAAAGTTATCCATATCGAATCTCCCAAACGTGTCTCCAATATTTTTGTTATATAACAAAACATCAACGCGTTCATTTAAATGTCACTATACTTTAATTTGTGAGATTAGGTACTTATTTCCCAAGTAAGAAATGTTAAATGTGATTAGCATCTCACTATTACTTACTATTATGGATGATTTAAGATTCATTCAAATGTAATTTGTATATCATAATCACAATCACAATTCTTTGTGATTAGCAAATGACTAAGTTTTGAATCTACGGACTCTATTATTTAATTTAATTGAACATTAATTAAATAATAGACTTGATTTAAAATTGCATCCATTATATATTAAAAAGTTTATATACAAAGTTGATTGGACCAAGGTATAACACTTACAAACTTTCATTTGTACTAGATCCAATCACTTATGTATCTAGTATTACAAGAGTTTACTTGACAATTATGTTTATACTGTGACAACTCTTTGTCAATAGATTTGCAATATTTTCAATTGTAGGAATTCTTATGTCAATTCTTTGTATTATCTTTCTGGTAAGATGATAGCGTCTTAGCATATGTTTGGACAATTATGAGACCCTAGTTCCTTCTTTTGCACAATGGCTCCATTATTATCACAATGTAGAAGTTTGTGATCAATAATGTTAGGAACCATTCCAAGTTCATTAATGAACTTTTGATCCAGTCCACAAACTTTATTGCTTCTAAAGCTTTGTGTATAAGGTTTTTGTTATTGAATCAACGATCATGTTCTATTTGAAACCTTTCCAACATGTTGCTTAAGAATAAACTAATATCTTGATCGAGATTTGTTATGATTCTAGGCTGACTAGAAGTTAGCATATCATAATGAAAGGAACACAGATGTTTGTCACTACACATTTGACCATATAAGATACTCAAGTTAAGTGTATCCATGAACTCTCTGTTCATTTTCTCAATATAAAATCTTCTCAAGATATTATTTATGTAGATTAGTGTGAGTTAAGCAATCTTTTGGATCTAGCTCCATAGATCAAGTTGCTTTTTTAGTATTTTTCATGAAGATATCCTTTAACAACCACAATTTCAATGATTGAAAAGTAGAGATGTCATTTTCTATTAATATGTTACCTACATATAATATTAGGAATATAACAACACCCATCATCTTCTTGTAAATGCACTAATCTTCTTCGTTTTTTATAAAATCAAACCTTTTGACTTTTTCAATAAATCGAAGATTTCATCTCCAAGAGGCTTGCATCAATCCATATAAGAATTGATTAAGCTTACATAACTTGTAATCATATTTCAATTCAAAACTTTCGAGTCGTGTCATGTATATGTTCTCTTGCAAGTTCTTGTTAAAGAATACGATTTTGACATCCTTTGCCATAACTCATAGTTAAGGGATGTAGCTATTGTAAGCAAAATTCGAACATTAGCATGGCTATATGCTAGAAGTTTTCATCAAAACCACCTCATTGTCTTTGTTTGTAACCTTTTGTTATTAGCATTGCTTTATATGTATGAATGTTTCCATCCATGTTGACCTTTTTTTGCAAACCTATTTACAACCTATGGGTTCTATCCCATCAGGTTGGTCAATCGAGGTCTAACCTTGTTCAGATATACCGAGTTCATCTCAGATTTCATAGCCTCTTGGCATCTCTTTGAGTTAATACTTGACTTTGTTTCTATGTAATTAATAGGTTCATCATTCTTGATTAATAATGCTTGATTAGTAATCACGAATTTGTATCTTCTAGGAGGTTGAATGATTCTACAAGATTTACATTGAGCTGATGTGTCCTCAGAAGTCTCTACTTTTTGATCAAGAGTACGTCTCTCAGCAGTTGTGGGATCAGACTCAGGTTTATCTACTTGATCAACTATATCTATGGATTCATGATTTCCTCCAAGTTCTATTTTACTCCCACTGTCCTCTTCTAGAATGAATTATTTCTCTAGGAAAACAGTTTTATCCTAAGATGAAGACTTTCTTCTCAATGGGATTATAAAATCGATATCCAATTATCTGTTTAGGATTTCTCATAAATATGTATTCATTAGATTTAGACTCTAGTTTATCTGATTTAGTGTGCTTAACATAAATGTCACAGTCCCAAAATTTAATATGAGAAAAGTTTAGCCTTTTGCCTTTCTATTACTCGTATGGAGTTTTTGTCAACCAACTTAGATTGGACACAATTTAGTGTGTAGCACGCTGCAATCAGTGCATGACCCCAAAACAATTTTGGGATTTTTACATGACTCATCATTGATCGCACCATATCCTCCATTTAGATACACGGTTATGTTGTGTATAAAGTGGAATCCACTTCAAGAAAATCTCATTCTCTTTTAGATAATATGAAATTCTGTACCTCAATCTAATCTCAGTATGAGAATACATTTACTTATTTGTTTCTCTATTTCTAACTTGAATCCCTTGTACCTTTCAAAGGTCTCATGCTTGAATTTCATCAAATATACATGACCATTTTCAAAATAATCATTAGTAAATATGATAAAATAAGAGAAACCCCATTTGACATTAATTGACATGGGATCACATATAGCACTATGTATTAGACCCAATAATTGTGCATATTTTTCACCTTTTTAAGTAAAATGAGATTTGGTTATTGTGTTTAACAGTCATGATTCGCATTTGTCAAATGATTTAAAATCAATTTATTCCAAATATACATCTCTGTGTAATGTGGAACTACATTTTATTTATGTGACCAACTCTGCAATGACAAGTTTATGTGTTATTCAAATTATCACTTTTATACCTCATCGATTTCAATATTCATTATAGAACACTCAATATTTAGAATATAAATGTCATTTTATAATTTACCATAACCATTAAAATCTTATTAAGAAAATGGAACAACAATTGTCTTTAGCACTAAAATAGTTCATGTCCAAACATAAAATTTATTTAATATTCTATTAATGGTGGATATAAAGTAACATTTCTCTAATTCCAATACTAAGTTTAAAGGCAATGACAAAAAGTACGCTCTTACAAGAAATGTAGCAATATTTGCTTATTTTCAACATGCAGGTCAACTTTTCTTTTTTAGTGGTATACTTCTATTTAGTTTCTGCACATTTATATAAATATGAGATCCATATCTAGTATCTAATAACCAAGAAGCTAATAAAGTAAATATAAATCTTGTAATCTTTCTTCCAATCACCTTATATTCGAAGATGATATTAAGGGTCATTAGACTTAATAATGTCCTTATTTACTTTGACAATCTTAGCTATCTTAGATGCTTCATCAAAGCTATCTAATTGAGATAACTTCTTAATGCCAATCATCCTTAGTACATGAGCACTGACTGGAGATCCTTCTAACATTTTGTACCAGCATGGTTGCTTAGAAGTCTCATATCCTTCCACATATAATTATTCATCATACACAACTCTTTGTAATGAAAAATCATTTGTTAGCATATATACTTCCTTGTTGCTTTTGTAACTGGGTGACAGAGTTGTAAGCATCACACATTTTGCAGTACTATTGTCATTACCGTGTTATTATAGCAGCCACATCTTTCTTAGTCAAGTCATCAATGGGTGTCTTTGGAAAGGGCTATCCAATAATATAACCAATTTTTTCATACTTGAGAACAATTCTCAAAGTGTGGTGCCAATCAAAAAGACTTGGTTTTGTAGTTGGCATCTACTATGCCCCTCAAATACATATGTTTACTCATAATTCAATAAATATAAATGATGAAAAGTAAAAGAATAATATATAAAATGCATCAATTAATTTAATATGGTCTTTTATTAAATTTAATGATGTTCCCATTGTTTTACTTAGATTTATGACTTTCACATAAATTTATGGAATCCACACTGACTCCTAGTGGGCTAGAATCCCATTTGTCGTATTAAGACGCAGAGTGACTCAACAAGTCTTAGTAAAACATTTGGGTATATAATATTATCAATTGTATCTTTATACAACTCTTAAAACATTAAGCTAACATCTCTTTGTCTTTAAACATCTTATGTGATAACTTAATATGCCTCTAAAATTTATCTCCTTGAGTATACTCAACAAAAGATAAATTTATTTAAATCTAACTCATCATTCAAAAATATCTAATATTTCATATTGTCAAATATATTTCTAATAGACCAGGCTTCACAGTGTATTCAACAAGTTAAGATTGATTGAGGACTTTGACTTTTCACTATAATGATAGATGGCAAATATAAATATTACTTAATATTTTGATGAGAGTTTTTCCATGTAAAGATCTTAACACGTGTGTGTGTGTGTGTGTGTGTGTGTGTTTATTTTATTATATACCTCATATGCAAATAAACATACATATAATATGGTGGATGATTATGGACTTTTACCATCTAATCTTCCTGAGCTAGAAGGAAGTTAAGACAGTAAGTTCTTAGGGGGCATTGCATTGACTCATGCAGTGCTCCATCTCTATGGTCTCTTCATCTTCTTATATATTCAATTAGTCTAGCTGCAACATGAATCATTTACTAGTTGGCACACAGACATAAATAATTGGACACACAGGCCTATAAAATTACAACGGACTCACTGATCCAAAATAAATAAAAGCTCGCAGGCCCATAAATCAACAATAATCAAACTAACCATTCAACACATCAACCTGATCGAGTCCATAATCATCCACTAATAAAACATTCATCATATAGATGGTTTCTTATATAATATCTAATATTATGTGCATATAAGTTTCAAGATTCTAATAATTAAGGTTGTCTAAACTAATTTAGACAAATGGATCGGAACATTAAATAATTAATTAATCACATCAATCATTTTATTTAATTGATGGGTATATTTAATTTAAATCAATTTTTAATCATATACAGATTTAGAGTCTAACTCTAATTCCACAATAATTGGGGTGAAACTATTTAATTAAAATCAAAATTTAATTAAATATCAAATCAAACAGAGTCCAACTCTAATTTTAAAACTTAAGACGGTTGAATTTAATTAAAATTAAATAGCAAAATTAGAGTCCAACTCTAATTCCAAGAAAAATTGTAGGGCAAGACAATTTAATTAAAATCTAATTCTAATTAAATGTCAAATTAGAATCCAACTCTAATTTCAAAAATATATTAGGGTGAGCTATTTAATTAAAATCAAATTTTAATTAAATACTAAATAAGAGCCCAACTCGAATTCGAATTAACATTTTAATTAGGATAAAATTCCTAAATAAAATAAAATTAAATTCAGGGTCAAAGTTGAATAAATGGGTCAAATCAAAATTGCATTCAAAACCCTTTTGAATAATTGCAATCTAACCCCAAGTTGAAAATTAAAAAGTAGTCCTTCAATTAACTTAATGGTATTACAGGCCCCTCATTTAAAAAATTGCAAACTAACCCCCTAATACTTAAATGCAGACGGGGGGTCAATAATTCCAAAAATTGCATGACAGGCCTGCCCCAAGCGCCTACTACAACAGCAGTAGTGTGGGCTACTATTGCAGCCTTGCACATTATGAGAAGAAGCAGTTGGTGGTTCAACCTACAACATCGGTGATCATCGTCGCTGCGGCAATGGTTGCAACTGTGCGCGAAAGCATATCACCAGCGCGAAGCGCCACACTACCTGTCACCTTGCTCTCATCCCCAACGGAGACAGCTGCTGCCAACGTCCTCTTGATTTGATTTTTCATATAAAATTGATTTTCTTTTACAAAACAGACTTAAGAACATGAAAATCAATTTTCTCAATTGCTAAAAACAAGAAAATAATATGAACAATCAACTTTTATCGTTCCATAATGCAAAACAGTCTCCAACAAGCATAAAATAAGCTTTTATATCACTTTTAGGAATTTACTTAATCATGCACAGTTGAAAATAAAATTTATTTCAATTATTACCAAGGATCGGGTTTGTGTTTAGTTAGAAACTGTGATAAGAATTATATTTTTGTCAAATTCTACAAACTCATTTCCTTTTTTGGAACTCAAACAATCACGATTTGCTCTTCACATTTGTCCAATTATCTAGACTCTAATGAAAATTCACACAGGGAACAAAATTGAGAGAATTAGCGTTTTTACTTTTCTTCTACTAGAAAAAATAATTATGTTAACTATTGATTTTTTCAAACCTTGGCAACCATTAATATAAGTCCAAGTGAACTTGGTTGATCTCTTAATTTAATTTGGTGTAATATTTAATTAATCCATTGAATTAAATTTGGTCTATGAATTAATTATCCAATTAATTAATTTGAGTTAATTTGAGCATATAAACAAGCAGACCAATTAATTAATTATCCAACACTTGTCAATTAATTAATTCGTAAATATCATTCTTTGAGTTCTCTTTTGTATATGACTCATTAGGTTTTCAATTACGAAATGCCTAATAACGTGAATTATTATTTTGATCTAATTATACTTTAATTTATTATCATTCACATTTGTCATCCTAGATTGACACTTAGAGATGTGTTAGGACAATACATGTGATGGAAAATGTCATATGATATGATAAACCAAATCAATATGATTCGATCAGTAATGAGATATGGATACGTGTCAATCACAATTATTGGTTATATTTTTCACTCTACTATTAAGTCAGTGTAAGTCAAAATTCATTTTTAACTTATGAGTACACCTTGGTCAAAAATTTCGTTATCAACTTAATGAACGAAATATAGATCACAATCTATTATTATTTAAGAGCAACGAATTCTCTATTGATTATTCACAACATTCATATGATTCTTGATATATCCGAACGATGTTGTATTAGTTATCCTTGGCAGAGCAACATCCAATATCACTAGAGTATGACTGTTTTCATATAAGGCACTATGATAATCTCAAGTCAAAGGATCAATTTCACTACCGAATGTTAGAGATTAATCACTGACACTAAGATCTTTCACATGTTCATTTAAGTGTCACCACACATTTAACTTGTGAGATCAACTACTTACTTTACAAGTAAGAAATGTCACACGTGATGGTCTATCCATAATAACGATATCTGTATCTTGTTATTACTTATGACTATGGTTATCAATGGATTGAATTTTGATCTGAATCCGATGAAACTAATGAGAGATGGATTTGGGGTCTCAATCTAATAACCCGATTGAGATCCGAATATGATAATCTGCTAACTAAATAAATCAAATATGATTATAGATCAATTCGATCTGATAACAACCAGATCCGATTTATTATAATAATTTATTATATTTTTTATATTATCGCATAATTTATGAGACAATTTTTTCCATTTTGAAAATTGTATTATACTTTATATGTAATTTTTAAATAATAAGTAATATTATATATATAGTAGTATAATAATTTTAATAGAAAATTTTGAAGATATTTAATTTTTTTATTAATTAAAATAAGATAAAACTAATAATTAATTTATTGATTAGATTTACTATAGTAATTTATTTTATAACATAAAAAACTAATAATTAATATGTCCAAGATAATTTACTTTGTTCAATCTGATACTGTTTGTAATTAAAATCTTATTGAGATTATGATTTTTAATGAAAATAATAAAGTAAACTAGTAAACACTTAGAATTGACAAATAATTGAGACTAGTATCCCACACTGAAATATCATTAAATCATTGAAAGATGAGAATCCTTTAAAAAACTAGTATCTCACATTGGAATATCACTAAAGCATTCCAAAATGAGTTTCCTTTAAAAACGAGTTAAAAGAAACATCGGTTGGATAAAAAAATTGATTTGGGCATTCTAATAATTTAGGGTTGGACATGGTCTGGTTAGGTTCGGTTCTAATTAGAATGGAATCGAACCCGAAATTTTCGAGTATTTAGTAAGTGGAACAATTGGGTCCAAATTTAATTGGGGAACTGTTTGGGTTCGGTTCCATTGGGTTCCCAGGTTCCATATTAGAATTAAATTTTTTATTATTTACAAAGTTACATTAGTTCAACTAATAATATGTTCAATCTTAACTCTCATAAAATAAAGCAGTCCAATCTTATGTGTCTTTTGCGTCTCTTTTTATCGAGTTCTTTATAGATTTGATTGTTAAAATCACATGAAGAGGAATATAGTGAGCTCACAATAATTAAGAGAGGCATTTTTGAGATTCAATTCAATTTCTCCAGAATGATAGAAACAACACGATGGTAGAGTAACAGATTTGTATAAAATGAGATAAATTTGATTAAATTAGCTTTGAATTGAAAATTAGAAATATGAAAATCATATTTTTGGGTTTATGTTAAATTCACTAGTTAGCAAATTTATTTCGAAAAATAAATAATTTCACTTATTTAAAATAAATTAATTTTAAAAGTTAGGGAGATTCGATTCTTCGATTCTTGATCTAGAATCGAGAATCGAACCGAACTCGTCGATTTTCGATTCAGATATCCGTTTAGGTATTTAACTTAGGAAGAACAGCTTGATTCGGTTCTGTTCGGTTCGGTTCGAAAGTTTTGTCCAACCCTAGTCTAATATAATAAGTGAGCACATCAAGATAGTTCAAATATTTTTTAAAATATAAATAAATAATCAAAATCTTGTTGATGCTATGATTTTTAATGAAAAAATAAATAAAATTTTTATTTTTTTATTTTTTTAATTTCGGATCGGGTTATCGGATCGGTTATCCGATAACATAGCTAATCAGATATGGATTTAACGTTCAAATATCCGTCGAATTTTTGAATCGTATCGTATTTGATAATTATTCTTAACGGATCGGATTGGATTTGAGCAGATCCGATCCATCTACTGCTTTACGACTATGGATAATTTAAGATTCAGTTACATGTAATTTATATTTCATAATCATAACTCTTTGTGTTTAACAAATCACTATTATTTGAATATACAGACTCTATTATTTAATTAAACAGAATATCAACTAAATAATAAAATTGAGATAAAATTGCAATCATTATATATTAAAAGTGTTAATAGCTAAAGTTGATTAGACCTGGAGGGTAGCACTCACCCTCTCTACTTCAGTTGCTTCCCGGACTTCTCGACCTTGTTATTAAGAATGATCCTGATGCCAATATTTAAGCTAGTGTTTCTTCGCACTCTTAACAGAGAAGATCAACCCAAAATCAGTGGATTTGCCTCCCCCAAAGCGGGTCCTGAACTTGAATACAAATATGGCAATTGGAAAGGACACGTTTTGTCGTGAACTTGTTGGAGTGGTCCCAGCTTTGTCCGCCATATTGGTGTTTCTCTTGCCAGTAATTCCTTGTGCAAATGGAAACTTCTGGATTATTAATATAAAAAAATAAAAAATAAACCTAGCACCGATGTGATTGAAATATTTGGAAACTTCAATAACAAATTGCACTTCATTGGCTTTGTCACATGCTTAAAGGAAAATTAATTTTCAACTAAATAATTTAATTGCGGTTTCGCCTAAAAATTTACTTGTCCAGTGTTGAGCTTAACCTAATTCTTTAAATATTTTTAGCTTCAATTACAGTATCTTAATTCTTTTAGAAGAATTCACCACTCATAGAAGTTCTGAGTGACACTTGAAACAGTAAGGACCTCCGCTTTTCAAATTATGTAGTTGCCAACATGATATTCACGTCAAATAAGTTGAGATTTCTCCTTGACTTGCTCAAAAGTGTTTAATAGTCCGAACACGTCAATTCGGCTCCATGACCAAGTCGATAGAGGTTGAAATCAAACTATTAGAGACGTTATATGAAAATATCATCATGATATATATAACACCTCTCAAATCAACTAATTTGGAAGATGACATGATGGCTGAGGATACATGCTAAGACATAGGTCACATGATTACTTTGCCACAACCTCACCAACCAATCAGATTCAATTGAAATGGGGGGCGACATGCAACCCTAGGTCAAAAAATTGTAGCTTGACATAATTAGAATAGCAAGTTCGAGTCCATCAACCTATATAAGAAGATAAATGATGAATAGAAGGGGATCCGAACTCAAGTTATCCATGTAAAATTACTAAATTCCAGCGTTATAACACTTTTATTCAGCCGAAATCCCTAAAAGTTGATAAAAAATTGAAACATAATTTTTTACCATCAACTTTAATAAACAAATAGAGTAGGTAATTACAAATTACATCTATCTTGATTGATTTCTTTATTTTTATTATCTGATAACTGTTAAACAGTTTTTAAAATCAAATCTTAAATTTATTAAAAAATTATTATTTTTAATTTAATATTTCCACTGCATTTTGTGTCATTTTTATCACAACTAGCATTCTCAAGTTTAATTCTAAATACTGAAATCATAAATTGTTCTCAAAATACATATATGATGAAATTATATCACCATAGACAGCTTTCAAGTGTTGTAGTTCATGTAAACCACCATCCTATAATACATCAAGACTTTTTACAATTCCGTAACTAAACTACTACCTTTTTCCTTCGTGTTTTTTGATAATTAAGCGAACAAAAAGTGAGACAGCAGAACAGAAGATATATTGTTTACCTCCAACATCCATCATTAATTCTTCCAAACTTTCCCCCTGTCTTTGTTTAAAAGTAGGTATAAATATTGATAATCAATCTTCAATGATAAAGTTATGGAGATCATGTTTTTTACCAAACACATTATCCTTTTAATTTTATTTATTTCATCATTTCCCTTTACTAGGAAGCAACTCTGTGGTGGTGGGGTGTGGGTTTTTAAAAAAGATGTTCTTCCTATAATATATGAGAAGCTTATTGGATAAATAATTATAAGTTCTCCTATCAGATTCTTAAAGTGCAATCAATCTTGCATGCGATTATAATTTCATACATACAAATTGCCCCCTCCCCCAGTACACACATATATTGATCCGATTAAAACTCAAAAAATGAGCATGCATATTTCAAGATTAAACTGTTGGAGTATGATTCAAATTCCTATAGGATTAGGATTGTGTTGGAGAGGAACACAAGTTTTCTTAATTTGAATGTCTGGTTGAAAAATTTATCAAAGTTCATCAAGGATTGAAAATTTGACTTGTAAAAGGACTTTGGATAATTGAAGACTTGGTTTTGGAGTTTTGGTGGAGAAAAGGTCGTTGCATTTTCACTAGCTGGCTGCTAGCTTTGGCGTTTGAGCATCCGGGGTGAAATCGAACCAAAAAGTAGGAGCCAGCATTCGCTTCAGGAGCGGCATTTGAGTAGCAATGTTGTTTGGACGGGAATCTATTTTCGATTCTGTTTTGTTTCTTGAGTTGTAATTCATCCAAAACACTTTTAATGAGTTCCTATACGTACTCAAAACATAATGTATAACCTTGATATCCTTGTAAGAGTGGTAAAATATTGTATAGCATTGAGAGAACATCAAAGTGAGAGGATCTAACTTACAAGGAGAGAGACTCGCTTATTTTGATACGTGCGAGATCCTTTTGTATTCTTTGTTATTGATTATATTGAATTCTTTGCCCGAATTTGGATTTTCATGTTAAATCTTGAATTTCTGTGTGATTCTTTTCATCTTGATATATATATATATATATATCAACTTATAATATTCTTCTACTAAGTTTGACCCTTTAAGATAATACCCCAAGTCCTAATAGTGTTGGTGACTTCTCATATTGAGTGGATAAATGAAAATAAAATTGAAAGATCGTGATGTTAAGGTTGGAATTTTATATCAGATAAATATAAAAATTCTAATTAACATATTAGAGTTTCAGATATCCTTCTTAATCAAGTTAAATTTTAAGATGAAAACTCAGATATGATATCATAATCCATAAGGTTAGAATGAATAATTCAATTGTTTAAAACTCAAAAAGGCCACCATCTTGCAAGCATATTAAAGTAAAATCTCACATTAATTAAGTATAAAAATTGACTAACATACAAAAATTTAGACACTCATTTCCCAAATATCATATATGAATGATTGAAAATTTACCTTAGCCAGGTTTTGCACTCTTTGTAATCTAGATGAGCTTGAGGGTTCTTTTCTTGAGTTATATGCATAATTTTCAAGGGAAAAAAGAAATGATCTATTCAAGCAGCATCTTTGCACGTGGGGTCAAAAGTTCCATTGTGGTTTCCAAGGTCCCATGTCCAGTTGTATATCTTGTTAATTATACAAAGATACAAAATCAGTGGAACAGTTCTCCCTCCAAATTAATTAATTAATTTAAGAATAAAATCTTCGACCATGGCTAGAAATGGATTCAGAGGAATATTTAATGTGTTCACATTAATTACTACACAAAAAAGAGATCTAGGAATCCCGTAAGATTTTCAGACTCAATCATGCACACTAAATTACTCCATTCTTGATAACTGCAACAAGTCACAATAAATCATCACACGTTCTGCCAATGCCTCAATATCTTGGAAGATAAAGGCACAAATTATTGGAAAAAAAGAAATTATAAATGTCAAATATACCGTATAGTTCTTTGTAATAATGTGAACCAAACTTATCCTATTTAATTTAGCAGAAGCACGAAGCATCGAAAATTATTTGATTTTGCAAATAATTGAATATTTTTGAGAGATCATTGACTCTTAACAAGAATGTCAAAAATTCGACAAGAATAGTTCCAAATTTTATTCGATTATCAAATTTATTCAAATAAAACGATAAACTATACAGTGGATCAATAATAATCCTATAAAAAAAGTCCTAACCTAATTAAGGATGTGAAACACCCTAAAGATATAAAGTGCACGAAAGTAATAAATTAAAATTAAAACAAAGTAAGCTAAAAATAGGCAAGCAAATAATATTTTTCCCTCCTTCGTCAGCTCCTTCACAAATCATATTTTTCAGAGGGTTCAACACTAATATAAAAAATTCTTATTCATTACATGTTAAGTCAAGTACTATGTATACTGTGTACCCAATAGCACCAGAAAAGGGATGACAACCACTATGCCGAAAGTGATTAACAAATATAAGGAATAAATTTGATTTCACGTACATAAGTAGTCATCATAGTGATAGAATATGCGATCATTTGTTTCATAGATATATTTACTTGCAAAGTTGTAAGTAAATTAAAGTATGATTCTACGCAAGAGTATCCTCAACCTTTTAACACACACACACACATATATAGGGGATTATGGCATCAAGGATGATTTGATGTCCAACAAGATTGACTTGTAACTGCCTAACTGTGTTTTATTAAACAGGCAGCGATCTTAAAGGGATTGCGTCGAGAATAGTTTACAAATATGTACACACATGTTTATATATAATATAAAAATTTATAGACATACATTTGTGTGTGCATATATATATGTTGATATTCAAGAATGATCTAATGAGCACCGGTACCATATTTAAGAATCGGTGATGTGTTATATAAATTTATTGGTGAATTTTTAATTTAATTCAAATGTTGAGACCCACCATAAATTTATCCATCA